>NW_028319846.1:0-228960 GCF_062004578.1 Staurois parvus
AGGGGATCATGGGGCCCCTGTGTCCTTGCCCAAACTCAAAAAAGCCGATGAAAAAGGTAGCAGGGGCATCTCATGGGGCCCCCTACTGACCCCCCAGGCAATAGGGGATCATGGGGCCCCCAGGCAATAGGGGATCATGGGGCCCCTGTGTCCTTGCCCAAACTCAAAAAAGCCTATGAAAAAGGTACCAGGGGCATCTCATGGGGCCCCCTACTGACCCCCCAGGCAATAGGGGATCATGGGGCCCCTGTGTCCTTGCCCAAACTCAAAAAAGCCTATGAAAAAGGTACCAGGGGCATCTCATGGGGCCCCCTACTGACCCCCCAGGCAATAGGGGATCATGGGGCCCCTGTGTCCTTGCCCAAACTCAAAAAAGCCTATGAAAAAGGTACCAGGGGCATCTCATGGGGCCCCCTACTGACCCCCCAGGCAATAGGGGATCATGGGGCCCCTGTGTCCTTGCCCAAACTCAAAAAAGCCTATGAAAAAGGTACCAGGGGCATCTCATGGGGCCCCCTACTGACCCCCCAGGCAATAGGGGATCATGGGGCCCCTGTGTCCTTGCCCAAACTCAAAAAAGCCTATGAAAAAGGTACCAGGGGCATCTCATGGGGCCCCCTACTGACCCCCCAGGCAATAGGGGATCATGGGGCCCCCAGGCAATAGGGGATCATGGGGCCCCTGTGTCCTTGCCCAAACTCAAAAAAGCCTATGAAAAAGGTACCAGGGGCATCTCATGGGGCCCCCTACTGACCCCCCAGGCAATAGGGGATCATGGGGCCCCTGTGTCCTTGCCCAAACTCAAAAAAGCCTATGAAAAAGGTACCAGGGGCATCTCATGGGGCCCCCTACTGACCCCCCAGGCAATAGGGGATCATGGGGCCCCTGTGTCCTTGCCCAAACTCAAAAAAGCCTATGAAAAAGGTACCAGGGGCATCTCATGGGGCCCCCTACTGACCCCCCAGGCAATAGGGGATCATGGGGCCCCTGTGTCCTTGCCCAAACTCAAAAAAGCCTATGAAAAAAGTACCAGGGGCATCTCATGGGGCCCCCTACTGACCCCCCAGGCAATAGGGGATCATGGGGCCCCCAGGCAATAGGGGATCATGGGGCCCCTGTGTCTTTGCCCAAACTCAAAAATGTCTATGAAAAAGGTACCAGGGGCATCTCATGGGGCCCCCTGCTGACCCTGGGCCCTCGGGCAGTGCCAGAGTTTCCAAATGGTCAGTCCACCCCTGGCTCGGAGTCTTAGTCCCCGGTCACTCCGGTGCATGGGGCCCCTCCTAACAGCATCATAGGGGCCCCTACCAGCCTGGCCCGCACCCACTCTCCAGAATTAAAGTATCAATAGTTGATAGAATGAAACATATCGGTATTAGTGCCGCCAATAACATCGATTGTTACCGCTTTACCGTCGTCTTGTAGCGGGAATACTGCGCAGGGGGGGCAGGGGGGGCGCAGGGGGGGCGCAGGGGGGGCGCAAATCACGTATGTATATAGTATATCCCAGACATGAGCCCCCCCTCCCCCCCACTGTATACAATGTATATATATAGTATATCCCAGACATGAGCCCCCCCCCCCCACTGTATACAATGTATATATATATATATCCCAGACATGAGCCCCCCCCCCCCCCACTGTATACAATGTATATATATATATATCCCAGACATGAGCCCCCCCCCCACTGTATACAATGTATATATATATATATCCCAGACATGAGCCTCCCCCCCCCCCCCCACTGTATACAATGTATATATATATATATCCCAGACATGAGCCCCCCCCCCCCCCCACTGTATACAATGTATATATATATATATCCCAGACATGAGCCCCCCCTCCCCCCCCCACTGTATACAATGTATATATATATATATCCCAGACATGAGCCCCCCCCCCCCCACTGTATACAATGTATATATATATATATCCCAGACATGAGCCCCCCCCTCCCCCCCACTGTATACAATGTATATA
The DNA here is from genome assembly GCF_062004578.1 of Staurois parvus. NCBI lineage: Eukaryota > Metazoa > Chordata > Amphibia > Anura > Ranidae > Staurois > Staurois parvus. The sequence goes on from NW_028319846.1 coordinate 1,987, forward strand.
TATATATATCCCAGACATGAGCCCCCCCTCCCCCCCACTGTATACAATGTATATATATATATATCCCAGACATGAGCCCCCCCCCCCACTGTATACAATGTATATATATAGTATATCCCAGACATGAGCCCCCCCTCCCCCCACTGTATACAATGTATATATATAGTATATCCCAGACATGAGCCCCCCCCCCCCACTGTATACAATGTATATATATAGTATATCCCAGACATGAGCCCCCCCTCCCCCCCACTGTATACAATGTATATATATATATATATATCCCAGACATGAGCCCCCCCTCCCCCCCCCCCACTGTATACAATGTATATATATATATATATATCCCAGACATGAGCCCCCCCTCCCCCCCCCACTGTATACAATGTATATATATAGTATATCCCAGACATGAGCCCCCCCTCCCCCCCACTGTATACAATGTATATATATAGTATATCCCAGACATGAGCCCCCCTCCCCCCCACTGTATACAATGTATATATATAGTATATCCCAGACATGAGCCCCCCCCCCCCACTGTATACAATGTATATATATATATATCCCAGACATGAGCCCCCCCCTCCCCCCCACTGTATACAATGTATATATATATATATCCCAGACATGAGCCCCCCCTCCCCCCCACTGTATACAATGTATATATATATATATCCCAGACATGAGCCCCCCCTCCCCCCCACTGTATACAATGTATATATATATATATCCCAGACATGAGCCCCCCCCTCCCCCCCCCCCCACTGTATACAATGTATATATATATATATATATCCCAGACATGAGCCCCCCTCCCCCCCCCCACTGTATACAATGTATATATATAGTATATCCCAGACATGAGCCCCCCCTCCCCCCCACTGTATACAATGTATATATATAGTATATCCCAGACATGAGCCCCCCCTCCCCCCCACTGTATACAATGTATATATATATATATCCCAGACATGAGCCCCCCCTCCCCCCCACTGTATACAATGTATATATATATATATCCCAGACATGAGCCCCCCCCTCCCCCCCACTGTATACAATGTATATATATATATATATATCCCAGACATGAGCCCCCCCCCCCCACTGTATACAATGTATATATATATATATATATCCCAGACATGAGCCCCCTCCCCCCCACTGTATACAATGTATATATATATATATCCCAGACATGAGCCCCCCCCCACTGTATACAATGTATATATATATATATCCCAGACATGAGCCCCCCCCCCCCCCACTGTATACAATGTATATATATAGTATATCCCAGACATGAGCCCCCCCCCCACTGTATACAATGTATATATATAGTATATCCCAGACATGAGCCCCCCCCCCGGACTGTATATATATAGTATATCCCAGACATGAGCCCCCCCTCCCCCGGACTGTATACAATGTATATATATAGTATATCCCAGATACAAAAGGGCACAGTACGGGGGATGGGGGAGGCAGAAGGGCACATTACGGGGGATGGGGGAGGCAGAAGGGCACATTACGGGGGATGGGGGAGGCAGAAGGGCACAGTGTGGGGATGGTGGAGGCAGAAGGGCACAGTGTGGGGGATGGTGGAGGCAGAAGGGCACAGTGTGGGGGATGGTGGAGGCAGAAGGGCACAGTACGGGGGATGGGGGAGGCAGAAGGGCACATTACGGGGGATGGGGGAGGCAGAAGGGCACAGTACGGGGGATGGGGGAGGCAGAAGGGCACAGTACGGGGGATGGGGGAGGCAGAAGGGCACAGTACGGGGGATGGGGGAGGCAGAAGGGCAAAATAGGGGGGATGGTGGAGGCAGAAGGGCACATTACGGGGGATGGGGGAGGCAGAAGGGCACAGTACGGGGGATGGGGGAGGCAGAAGGGCAAAATAGGGGGGATGGTGGAGGCAGAAGGGCACATTACGGGGGATGGGGGAGGCAGAAGGGCACAGTACGGGGGATGGGGGAGGCAGAAGGGCACAGTGTGGGGGATGGTGGAGGCAGAAGGGCACAGTGTGGGGGATGGGGGAGGTAGAAGGGCACAATACATTAGATGGGGGAGGCAGAAGGGCACAGTGCGGGGGATGGGGTAGGCAGAAGGGCACAATACATTAGATGGGGTAGGCAGAAGGGCACAGTACGGGGGATGGGGGAGGCAGAAGGGCACATTACGGGGGATGGGGGAGGCAGAAGGGCACAGTACGGGGGATGGGGGAGGCAGAAGGGCACAGTACGGGGGATGGGGGAGGCAGAAGGGCACAGTACGGGGGATGGGGGAGGCAGAAGGGCAAAATAGGGGGGATGGTGGAGGCAGAAGGGCACATTACGGGGGATGGGGGAGGCAGAAGGGCACAGTACGGGGGATGGGGGAGGCAGAAGGGCAAAATAGGGGGATGGTGGAGGCAGAAGGGCACATTACGGGGGATGGGGGAGGCAGAAGGGCACAGTACGGGGGATGGGGGAGGCAGAAGGGCACAGTGTGGGGGATGGTGGAGGCAGAAGGGCACAGTGTGGGGGATGGGGGAGGTAGAAGGGCACAATACATTAGATGGGGGAGGCAGAAGGGCACAGTGCGGGGGATGGGGTAGGCAGAAGGGCACAATACATTAGATGGGGTAGGCAGAAGGGCACAGTACGGGGGATGGGGGAGGCAGAAGGGCACAGTGTGGGGGATGGTGAAGGCAGAAGGGCACAGTGTGGGGGATGGGGGAGGCAGAAGGGCACAGTGTGGGGGATGGTGAAGGCAGAAGGGCACATTACGGGGGATGGGGGAGGCAGAAGGGCACAGTGTGGGGGATGGGGGAGGCAGAAGGGCACAGTGTGGGGGATGGGGGAGGCAGAAGGGCACAGTGTGGGGGATGGGGGAGGCAGAAGGGCACAGTGTGGGGGATGGGGGAGGCAGAAGGGCACAGTGTGGGGGATGGGGGAGGCAGAAGGGCACAGTGTGGGGGATGGGGGAGGCAGAAGGGCACAGTGTGGGGGATGGGGGAGGCAGAAGGGCACAATACATTAGATGGGGTAGGCAGAAGGGCACAGTGCGGGGGATGGGGTAGGCAGAAGGGCACAATACTGGGATCAGGTTCCGGGATGCTGCCCGGAACACGGCCAACCCAGGACGGCTTAATAAAAAGCAGGACTGTCCCAGCAAATCCGGGAGAGTTGCCAAGTATGATGTCATGCAAGATTATCATGGGACCCCCCATGCACCTGAGGCCCCTGGACAGTGCCCATGCATTAGGGCAAATCGTCCTGCAGTTTGAAACAAACAAGTCGCACCCTGTTGTCCACAATAGAAGCATCGGAGTCGCATCGATTCTGAAAGTAGTTCATGCGCTGCTTGGTGCAAGTTCAGGTGCGACTTGCATAGGCACCTGTGCAGGAAGTCCTACAAATGTCTTTCAAGTCCCGCCTGAAGTCCCACTGATATCCGGCTTTGAAATTGTGGGAATTCAAGTGGGGTCGCGCGATTTCAAAGCCTGATTCGGTGTGACCGAAGACTTAAAGTGTCTGTGCCGCTGGAAAATGAGTATTTACCCATGCAGTGGTGCCCCAGTGGAGCAGACTTTGATTGCTTCTGGCTGTTCCGCTGGTTCCAGCTGGTTGCAGGTTCAACTGCTTCACCCTGTCTGCTAGTAGGTTCTAGAATATAGTGGGTTGGAAGAGGAAGACCCTTGGCTGAATATTAATACTGCCTCAGCCAATCCCTAGTCAATGGATGACCAGCAGGAGGCTGAGGTGTGTATAAACAGTCTGGGGCCTGGAACAGTCTGGAGGAGAAAGCTCGGCCTGAAGGGCTTTTTCCCTTCTGGGCATGTCAGCTGAAGACTGCAGGAGCTTCATCATGGTCCCAGGTTAGGGAGAGCTGGGGGGGGCTGTCTCTAAAGCTGCTGAGTACAGTTTGGAAAAATTCTGCTAAGGATCTGGCTTGGAGGCTCACAATACACGTTCTGGCTTGTGCTGGAAGAAGGCATCCATGTACACAGCGAGTAGAGGCCTTATAGAGAGGGACTGTGCTGCTTAACCCCAGGAGAGACAGTTCACGAGTTGCTAGGTTAGGGCTGCTTCCATAGTTAGAGTCCCCTTGAGCTGTATGTCCACTACCTCTTATCACAAGAGGCTCATCTTCCCACTGAAAGCCAGTGAATTGGTTTTATCTGGGGGTCCCCCCCCCAGACCGGTGAATGATATTAAGGGTTCCTCTGGAGTAAAAAGTTGAAAAAAGGCAAGTCTAAACAATCACAAAAAATGGAGAAAGGGGGAAAAAGGAACGCTGGGGAGTCTACCTACAGTCCCTAAAAGTATAAAAGAGGTGCCACCAGAGTATATGGAAGCCAACTATCGAAGAACAGAAGAAAAAAAGAAAATAGGCTGCACACCTAGTAGGCTAACCTCAAAGTCTAAACAATACTCTACACTGGAATCACCTGTCCTCATATGGAGAGGTGGCCATTTAGGTAGGCACGATTGGCCCAACTGCCAATGCCAGCCAGTGAATTGGTTTTATCTGGGGGTCCCCCCAGACCAGTGAATGATATTAAGGGTTCCTCTGGAGTAAAAAGTTGAAGAAAGGCAAGTCTAAACAATCACAAAAAATGGGGAAAGGGGGGGAAAAGGAACGCTAGGGAGTCCACCTACAGTACCTAAAAGTATAAATGAGGTGCCACCATGGTATATGAAAGGGTGCCACCTAGCCAATTATCGAAAAACAAAAGAAAAAAAGAAAATAGACTAGTAAGCTAACCTCAAAGTCTAAACAATACCCTACACTGGGCTCACCTGTCCTCATATGGAGAGGTGGCCATTTAGGTAGGCGCGATGGTCAGGTGTTCATCGCCTGGAACTATCTCAGACAACAGAACTGGTCAGAATGAATCTGTCTTGTAATAATATGATAAATACGAAAAAAGACCAAAAATTCTGGAGTAGGTATCAACTGACTACAAGCGTGGTGACCATTGACTGCAAGCGTGAAGACCATTTACGTAGGCGCGATGGTCAGGTATTCATCACCTGGAATTATCTCAGATAACACAACCAGTCAGAATTCAATGACCTGTGTGGTAATAATATGATAAAAACGAAAAAAAGACCAAAAATTTTGGAGTAGGTATCAATTGACTACAAGCATGGTGACCATTGACTACAAGCATCGTGACCATTTAGGTAGGCGCGATGGTCAGGTGTTCATCTTCTGGAACCATCTCAGACAACAGAACCAGTCAGAATTCAATGATCTGTGTGGTAATAATATGATAAAAATGAAAAAAGACCCAAAATTCTGGAGTAGGTATCAACTGACTACAAGCGTGGTGACCATTTACGTAGGCGCGATGGTCAGGTGTTCATCGCCTGGAACCATCTAAGACAACAGAACTGGTCAGAATGCGATGATCTGTCTAAAAATAATATGATAAATATGAAAGAAGACCAAAAATTCTGCAGTAGGTATCAATTGACTACAAGCGTTGGTACCATTTACTTAGGCGCGATGATCAGGTGTTCATCGCCTGGAACCATCTCAGACAACAGAACCAGTCAGAATTCAATAATCTGTGTGGTAATAATATGATAAAAATGAAAAAAGACCCAAAATTCTGGAGTAGGTATCAATTGACTACAAGCGTTGGTACCATTTAGGTAGACGCGATGGTCAGGTGTTCATCTTCTGGAACCATCTGAGACAACAGAACTGGTCAGAATGCAATGATCTTTCTGGTAATAATATGATAAAAACGAAAAAAGACCCAAAATTCTGGAGTAGGTATCAATTGACTACAAGCGTGGTGACCATTGACTACAAGCGTGAAGACCATTTAGGTAGGTGCGATGGTCAGGTGTTCATCGCCTGGAACCATCTCAGACAACAGAACCAATCAGAATTCGATGATCTGTGTGGTAATAATATGATAAAAATTAAAAAAGACCCAAAATTCTGCAGTAGGTATCAACTGACTACAAGTGTGGTGATAATTGACTACAAACATGGTGACCATTGACTACAAGCGTGGTGACCATTTACATAGGCGCGATGGTCAGGTGTTCATCGCCCGGAACCATCTCAGATAACAAAACCAGCCCGAATTCAATAATCTGTGTAGTAATAATATGATAAAAACCAAAAAAGACCCAAAATTCTGGAGTAGGTATCAACTGACTACAAGTGTGGTGACCATTTAGGTAGGCGCAATGGTCAGGTGTTCATCGCCTGGAACCATCTCAGACAACAGAACTGGTCAAAATGCAATGATCTTTCTGGTAATATGATAAATACGAAAAAAGACCAAACATTCTGGAGTAGGTATCAATTGACTACAAGCGTGGTGACCATTGACTACAAGCGTGGTGACCATTGACTACAAGTGTGGTGACCATAGACTACAAGTGTGGTGACCAATTAGGTAGGTGCGATGGTCAGGTGTTCATCTCCTGGAACCATCTCAGACAACAGAACCAATCAGAATTCAATGATCTGTCTGGTAATAATATGATAAATATGAAAAAAGACCAAACATTCTGGAGTAGGTATCAATTGACTACAAGCGTGGTGACCATTGACTACAAGCATAGTGACCATTGACTACAAGCGTGGTGACCATTGACTACAAGCGTGGTGACCATTGACTACAAGCGTGGTGACCATTTACGTAGGTGCGATGGTCAGGGTTTCATCGCCTGGAACCATCTCAGACAACAGAACCAGTCAGAATGCAATAATCTGTGTGGTAATAATATGATAAAAATGAAAAAAGACCCAAAATTCTGGAGTAGGTATTGTCAGGGCAGGGCTGTGGAACGGACAGGTAGGCCTAGTGGCAGGGTAACGCACTGGCTGACGACAACCACCACAAACAGACCGAAGTCCCTCAGGGTGCGGAGTCTAAGTCCCAGGCTGCCCTTCACCAGGGCCCCTGATGGTGGGGATGGACTTGACGCAGCCAGGAACCAGGTCGCGGCCCCCGAGACACCCCGGCTGCGGTAATGGCCGCCGCCAATGGCGTGTAGCTGGTAAGAATGACAATAGCGTAGTCAGGCAGGCCGGGTCAACAGCAACGGGACAAAACAGTACAGAACAGTAGACAGAGAATAACAGGTCATGGGCCGGGTTCAGCAACGGAAGGTCAGATCGAAGGAAAACACAGAGAATGGTCTTAGTCACAAGCCGAGTCAGATACCAGAAGAGTCACGAGAGTATACACAGAGCTGTAGCAAGACAAAGACACAAGTGCAAAGAGCATGTGCAGATCACAGGCTTATATGTACTCAGCCACACCCCTCTGGGGGATGGACCTCAGAGACCTGAAGGCATAAAAGATTCCCACCATGCTCAGCAGAAATCCAAGATGGATGCCAGCACATGGAGTAACATAACCTCTGGGAAAAGGTAGGACCTTGACAGGTATCAACTGACTACAAGCGTGGTGACCATTGACTACAAGCGTGAAGACCATTTACGTAGGCGCGACGGTCAGGTTTTCATCGCCTGGAACCATCTCAGACAACAGAACCAGTCAGAATTCTATGATCTGTGTGGTAATAATATGATATAAATGAAAAAAGACCCAAAATTCTGGAGTAGGTATCAACTGACTACAAACGTGGTGACCATTGACTACAAGCATGGTGACCATTGACTACAAGCGTGGTGACCATTGACTACAAACGTGGTGACCATTGACTACAAACGTGGTGACCATTGACTACAAGCGTGGTGACCATTGACTACAAACGTGGTGACCATTGACTACAAGCGTGGTGACCATTGACTACAAACGTGGTGACCATTGACTACAAGCGTGGTGACCAGTGACTACAAACGTGGTGACCATTGACTACAAGCGTGGTGACCATTGACTACAAGCGTGGTGACCAGTGACTACAAACGTGGTGACCATTGACTACAAGCGTGGTGACCATTGACTACAAACGTGGTGACCATTGACTACAAGCGTGGTGACCATTGACTACAAGCATGGTGACCATTGACTACAAGCGTGGTGACCATTGACTACAAGCATGGTGACCATTGACTACAAACGTGGTGACCATTGACTACAAGCATGGTGACCATTGACTACAAACGTGGTGACCATTGACTACAAGCGTGGTGACCATTGACTACAAACGTGGTGACCATTGACTACAAGCGTGGTGACCATTGACTACAAGCGTGGTGACCATTGACTACAAGCGTGGTGACCATTGACTACAAACGTGGTGACCATTGACTACAAGCGTGGTGACCATTGACTACAAACGTGGTGACCATTGACTACAAACGTGGTGACCATTGACTACAAGCATGGTGACCATTGACTACAAGCGTGGTGACCATTGACTACAAGCGTGGTGACCATTGACTACAAACGTGGTGACCATTGACTACAAGCGTGGTGACCATTGACTACAAGCGTGGTGACCATTGACTACAAGCGTGGTGACCATTGACTACAAGCGTGGTGACCATTGACTAGAAGCGTGGTGACCATTGACTACAAGCGTGGTGACCATTGACTACAAGCGTGGTGACCATTGACTACAAGCGTGGTGACCATTTACGTGGGCGCAATGGTCAGGTGTTCATCACCTGGAACCACCTCAGACAACAGAACTGGTCACCCGACGTCAGAATTCAATAATCTGTGTGGTAATAACACGACGGGAATTTCATTCCACCGTCTGATCAATATCAATCATCCCAGTAAATTGTCTCCACTTTACCGTACGTGCACCTATAGATTTCGGCTAGGCCTTATACCCGAGGTAATGAATACCTTCGGTCATATCTCAGCCTAGAGTCGATGAATGGGTTTTTTTCTTTCCTTGCTCTATCAGAACGAGACTTTGTCTTCACGGTGAGGGATGGCGAGGAGCCCATCAGTATGGGTTTCCATGGAAGAAATGCATGATAGACCCTAGACTTTACCAAAGGCAATGCGCGGAGGAAGGAGCGAGCGCTGCTGTTGAACTTGGAAGCCTTTGAAGCCGTAATTTGGAAGGGGCTAATTCAAAGCACAACACTGCAGTATAAACAGCGCAGATGCCAGCGAAGGCATTTGTAAATATGTTTCAGTAAGAGCCCTGAAAGCAGAACCAGCTGTGTTTAAAGGGAAAAAAACACTGAGATCCTTGTTGGTTTAGCTCTTTAAAGAGGGATGCATAAATGTATAGATTATGGCTTCCGCCTTTTTACAGTAGTTGGAGAAGAAGAATGCTGGAGGAAAAAAAAAAAACGAAAAAAAAAAGTCCTCCATCCCTTTCTCTACCTAGAAAGTGATTGCAATCAGGCACTCCAGGTGTAGGGTTACTATGGGATGACCAGACGCTAAGCCCCGTAATGGAACCTCGTTAGGTCCCAGATGGGCTTAAAATATTTCACGAACATTTTTTGAACTTATCTTCGGTTAATCACGTCTGCTTAAATATGGCGGGTGCGGAGGTGAATGCTGAGAGCGTTGTCGGCGCTACTGACTCGGTATTTCCTACTAACAGATGTTCAGTCCTATTTCTTAAAGACCAACCATAAAATGAATGGATCTTGGACCATATTGTTAACTGCTTGCCCCCCAGAAAGTTTTACCCCCCCCTTCATGACCAGGCCATTTTTTTACTTAGTTTTTTTTTCTATTTGGCTATTCAGCACTGTGCTACTTTAGAGCTTTCTTTTGGTGGTATTTGATCACCACTGCTTTCTTTTTTTTAATTTGATTTTTTATGATAAATTGGAAAAAGACCACAAATTCTGGAGTAGGTATCAATTGACTACAAGCGTGGTGGCATCACAGCACTTGTGCTTCATTGAAAACTATGAGTCCCTCTGCTGTGATGGAACACCCAATGGACTGCAAGTGTGATGACGAGTCCCTCTGCCATGGCAGAACACCCAATGGACTGCAAGTGTGACGACGAGTCCCTCTGCCATGGCAGAACACCCATTGGACTGCAAGTGTGATGACGAGTCCCTCTGCCATGACAGAACACCCAATGGACTGCAAGTGTGATGACGAGTCCCTCTGCCATGGCAGAACACCCAATGGACTTCAAGTGTGGTGATGTCACAGCACTTGTGCTCCACTGAAAACTATGAGTCCCTCTGCCATGACAGAACACCCAATGGACTGCAAGTGTGATGACGAGTCCCTCTGCCATGACAGAACACCCAATGGACTGCTTTCTTTTTTTTAATTTGATTTTTTATGATAAATTGGAAAAAGACCACAAATTCTGGAGTAGGTATCAATTGACTACAAGCGTGGTGACATCACAGCACTTGTGCTTCATTGAAAACTATGAGTCCCTCTGCTGTGATGGAACACCCAATGGACTGCAAGTGTGATGACGAGTCCCTCTGCCATGACAGAACACCCAATGGACTGCAAGTGTGACGACGAGTCCCTCTGCCATGGCAGAACACCCAATGGACTGCAAGTGTGACGACGAGTCCCTCTGCCATGGCAGAACACCCAATGGACTGCAAGTGTGATGATAAGTCCCTCTGCCATGGCAGAATATCCAATTGACTTCAAGTGTGGTGACGTCACAGCACTTGTGCTCCATTGAAAACTATGAGTCCCTCTGCCATGACAGAACACCCAATGGACTGCAAGTGTGATGACGAGTCCCTCTGCCATGATAGAACACCCAATGGACTGCAAGTGTGATGACGAGTCCCTCTGCCGTGGCAGAACATCCAATCGACTACAAGTGTGTTGACCTCACAGCACTTGTGCTCCATTGAAAACCGAGTCCCTCTGCCTTGGCAGAACACCCAATGGACTGTGAGCATGGTGACATCACAACACTTGTGCTCCATTGAAAGTGAAGAGTCCCTCTGTCGTGGCAGAACACCCAATGGACTGCAAGCATGGTGACATCACAACACTTGTGCTCCATTGAAAACTATGAGTCCCTCTGCCATGGCAGAACACCCAATGGACTGCAAGTGTGCTGACGAGTCCCTCTGCCATGACAGAACACCCAATGGACTGCAAGTGTGATGACGAGTCCTTCTGCCATGACAGAACACCCAATGGACTGCAAGTGTGATGACGAGTCCTTCTGCCATGACAGAACACCCAATGGACTGCAAGTGTGATGATGAGTCCGTCTGCCATGACAGAACACCCAATGGACTGCAAGTGTGATGATGAGTCCCTCTGCCATGACAGAACACCCAATGGACTGCAAGTGTGATGACGAGTCCTTCTGCCATGACAGAACACCCAATGGACTGCAAGTGTGGTGATGTAACAGCACTTGTGCTCCACTGAAAGTGAAGAGTCCCTCTGCCATGGCAGAATATCCAATAGACTTCAAGTGTGGTGACATCACAGCACTTGTGCTCCATTGAAAACTATGAGTCCCTCTGCTGTGACAGAACACCAATGGACTGCAAGTATGATGACGAGTCCCTCTGCTGTGGCAGAACATCCAATGGACTACAAGCATGGTGATGTCACAACACTTGTGCACCACTGAAAATTATAAATCCCTCTGCCATGGCAGAATGCCCAATGGACTACAAGTGTGGTGATGTCACAGTACTTGTGCTCCATTGAAAACGATAAGTCCCTCTGCCTTGGCAGAATGCCCAATGGACTACAAGTGTGGTGATGTCACAGTACTTGTGCTCCATTGAAAACGATAAGTCCCTCTGCCTTGGCAGAATGCCCAATGGACTACAAGTGTGCACTTGTGCTCCAATTAATTCATTGGGCATTCTGCCACAACAGAGAGACTTATGATTTTCAATCAAGCACAAGTGCTGTGACGTCATCACGCTTGTAGTCCATTATCTACTCTGCCATGAAGAATGGGAGAATCGGGCATGGAGAGGGGGGAGGAGTAATTGTCTCTATCGGGTTCATTTGTCACAGAGGCGATTGGGAAATGGATGTTCCTCCATCTTCTCTGTGGCAAGCTGTCCCCACTGTTTACCGTAGTCCTGACTTCCAAGGAGAACTTGGAGAGCCCAGGTGTTGAGTGGGGCATCTTTGCTTCTGGGTTCATTCATCTCAAAGGAGACGGGGAGCCATCCCAACTATTTACCATGGTCCTGAAATCCAAGGAGAAATGGGAGAGCCCAGGTGTTGGGGGGCATCTTTGCTTCTGGGTTCATTCATCTCAAAGGAGACGGGGAGCCATCCAACTGTTTACCGTAGTCCTGAAATCCAAGGAGAAATGGGAGAGCCCAGGTGTTGGGGGGCATCTTTGCTTCTGGGTCCATTCATCTCAAAGGAGACGGGGAGCCATCCAACTGTTTACCGTAGTCCTGAAATCCAAGGAGAAATGGGAGAGCCCAGGTGTTGGGGGGCATCTTTGCTTCTGGGTTCATTCATCTCAAAGGAGACGGGGAGCCATCCCAACTATTTACCATGGTCCTGAAATCCAAGGAGAACTGGGAGAGCCCAGGTGTTGGGTGGCATCTTTGCTTCCAGGTTCATTCATCTCAAAGGAGACGGGGAGCCATCCAACTGTTTACTGTGGTCCTGACTTCCAAGGAGAACTGGGAGAGCCCGGGTGTTGGGGGGGAGGGCATCTTGCTTCTGGGTTCATTCATCTCAAAGGAGACAAGGAACCATCCCAACTGTCTACCATGGTCCTGAAATCCAAAGAGATCTGGGAGAGCCCGGGTGTTGGGGGGCATCTTTGCTTCCGGGTTCATTCATCTCAAAGGAGACGGGGAGCCATCCCAACTGTTTACAGTGGTCCTGAAATCCAAGGAGAACTGGGAGAGTCCAGGTGTTGAGGGGGCATCTTTGCTTCTGGGTTCATTCATCTCAAAGGAGACGGGGAGCCATCCAACTGTTTACCATGGTCCTGAAATCCAAGAAGAACTAGGAGAGCCCAGGAGTTGGGGGGCATCTTTGCATCCGGGTTCATTCATCTCAAAGGAGTTGGGGAGCCATCCCAACTGTTTACCGTGGTCCTGAAATCCAAGGAGAACTGGGAGAGCCCGAGTGTTTTGGGGGCATCTTTGCTTTCGGGTTCATTCATCTCAAAGAAGAAGAGGAGCCATCCCAACTGTTTACAATGGTCCTGAAATCCAAGGAGAACTGGGGGAGCCCAGGTGTTGGGGGGGGGGCATCTTTGCTTCCGGGTTCATTCATCTCAAAGGAGACGGGGAGCCATCCCAACTGTTTACTGTGGTCCTGAAATCCAAGGAGAACTGGGAGAGCCCGGGTGTTGGGGGGCATCTTTGCTTCTGGGATCATTCATCTCAAAGGAGACGGGGAGCCATTTAACTGTTTACCATGGTCCTGAATGGGAGAGCCCAGGTATGTGGGGGGGGGGTGCGTTTGCAGCGCCGTAAGAGATCAACTGGCTGGAAAAACATCTACAACTATGATCCTGGTACAGCCATTTGCTCACAGGACCATTTTTTTTTTTTTACGCACGTCGGTTAATTTTTTTCTACTTTCATCTTTTTTTTTATCCCCTCAATTTTAATTCAATTTAATTTTTCATTTAATTTTTTGTTTTTAAGATTTTATTTTTAAAACGTATTTATTATTTTTAAGTAAAAATGTTAAAATGTCCTTTTTATCCGCCCAAATCTTCTCCCACCGAACGGCTTTTGTAAGTGGAGCCGAAATGAAGCGGCGGCTCCCGAATCGCAGAATTCTGTTCCTCGGCTTAGGTAAATTAGGCCCCCGCCGCTCACGCCGTTCACGCCTCATTACTCTCGCCGTATTACACATTCAGCAGGTGAAGTCTTGTTTCTATTGCGCGGATTCTGCAGCGAGCGGGAATAATGAGTTTATAAAGTGATTTATGTTTACTAAAATGATTTATGCGTTTTCTTGGCGTATTTGGAGCCGTCTGTGATCCCGTCCCACCGCTGATAATAACCGTTAACCGTTTCCTGCGCTCCTCTAGGCGGGTTCTGACGGGTTCGTTCCCCTCACAAGGATACAATGGCATCAGATATACCCCCCCTCCCCTCCCCCCCCATTACCGCCAGCCGGCTCGCCAATAACCGTTTTCTTTTTTTTTTTAAGTTATTTTATTTTTTTTCTACAAATAAGCAGGTTACTTATGTGTAAAATATGTATCTTTTTTTTTTTTCCTGTAACCCTGAAGAATGGAGAAGCGGTTCCCATAAGATGCATCGGATTTTCTTGCTCCTCTATATCAATCATTTGGACCAGAATTACTGAAGCGAAGTGAACTTTTCAACCGGGCGCTCCTCAACACCGACCCCGTAGCTCTACGCCTACTGTATGCCGTCTTTTGAGACTAGCAGCCCACAAGTTCCAGCTGGAGAGGAAAAGCGCTAGATGACGCTGGACGTCCTCCAGCTAGGAAATGAAGCGGAGCTCTGTCTGACTTGCTGCAGCTTCCAATGCACATTGTGAGACGCTCCCAGTGTGCAGTGACATCAGAGGAAGGTGCTTCAGTTCAGGGGAGGAGCCGGTACACCTGTGCAAGACTGGAGGGGAGGAGCCGATACACCTGTGCAAGACTGGAGGGGAGGAGCCGGTACACCTGTGCAAGACAGAAGGGGAGGAGCAGGTACACCTGTGCAAGACTGAAGGGGAGGAGCTGGTACACCTGTGCAAGACTGAAGAGGAGGAGCCAGAACACCTGTGCAAGACTGAAGGGGAGGAGCAGGTACATCTGTGCAAGACTGAAGGGGAGGAGCCGGTACACCTGTGCAAGACTGAAGGGGAGGAGCCGGTACACCTGTGCAAGACTGAAGGGGAGGAGCTGGTACACCTGTGCAAGACTGGAGGGGAGGAGCCGCTATACCTGTACAAGACTGAAAGGGAGAAGCAGGTACACCTGTGCTAGGCTGAAGGGGAGGAGCCGGTACACCTGTGCAAAACTGAAGGGGAGGAGCCGGTACACCTGTGCAAGACTGAAGGGGAGGAGCCGGTACACCTGTGCTAGGCTGAAGGGGAGGAGCCGGTACACCTGTGCAAAACTGAAGGGGAGGAGCCGGTACACCTGTGCAAGACTGAAGGGGAGGAGCCGGTACACCTGTGCAAGACTGAAGGGGAGGAGCAGGTACACCTGTGCAGGACTGAAGGGGAGGAGCAGGTACACCTGTGCAAGATTGAAGGGGAGGAGCCGGTAAACCTGTGCAAGACTGAAGGGGAGGAGCTAATAAACCTGTGCAAGATTGAAGGGGAGGAGCTGGTACACCTGTGCAAGACTGAAGGGGAGGAGCCGGTACACCTGTGCAAGACTGAAGGGGAGGAGCCAGAACACCTGTACAAGACTGAAGGGGAGGAGCTGGTACACCTGTGCAAGACTGAAGTCCAACCATTATGCACAATCCGCAGATCCGATCCATTCTGCGGGGATCATGGGAGGGGGTGTCACCAAGTGTTAATGCACCGGGTGACACCAACCCTAGGGACGCCACTGCATTACATTCTAAGAAAGCTCCACCTTTTATCATTAAAAAGCTGTCCTCCAGTTCAGCTACTTTGCCTAGGCTGATATGATGTCATCAGTCTGCTGCAGGAGGGAGGAAGCATGTCCTTAGCCTCCCCACCCCAGTGATCAGACTGAAGCTTTGTAACTTTGAATGAATCAATTCTTTCTTGAGGTGTTGCTATATGAAGCAGCAGTATTGACCCCTGCTTGCCACCTGCCAAGACATACATATAGACTTGACTACTCTCTTGTATGCCTGCCAAGACCCCTGCTTGGACCTGACTAGACCTCCGCATGGACCTGACTATCCTCTTGTATGCCTGCCAAGACCTCTGCTTGGACCTGACTATGCTCTTGCTTGCCACCTGCCTAGACCTCCTTATGGGCCTGACAACTCTTTTGCTTGCCACCTGCCATGACCCCTGCATGGATGACTATTTTCTTGCATGCCACCTGTCTAGACCTCTGTATGGACCTGACCACTCTCTTGCATGCCACCTGCCTAGATCTTTGTATGGACCTGACTACTCTCTTGCTTGCCACCTGCTTAGACCTCTGTATGGACCTGACCACTCTCTTGCATGCCACCTGCCTAGATCTTTGTATGGACCTGACTACTCTCTTGCTTGCCACCTTCTTAGACCTCTGTATGGACCTGACTACTCTCTTGCTTGCCACCTGCCTAGACCTCTGTATGAACCTGACTACTCCCTTGCATGACACCTGCCTAGATCTTTGTATGGACCTGACCACTCTCTTGCTTGCCACCTGCCTAGACCTCTGTATGAACCTGACTACTCCCTTGCATGACACCTGCCTAGACCTCTGTATGAACCTGACTACTCTCTTGCTTGCCACCTGCCTAGACCTCTGTATGGACCTGACCACTCTATTGCTTGCCACCTGCCTAGACCTTTGTATGGACCTGACTACTCTCTTGCTTGCCACCTGCCTAGACCTCTGTATGAACCTGACTACTCTCCTGCATGCCACCTTCTTGAACCTGATTATTCTCTTGAGTGCCACCTGCCAAGACCCCTGCTTGGACCTAACTAGGCTCTTACTTGCCACCTTTCTAGACCTCTGCTTGGACCTGATTACTCTCTGGCCTGCCAACTGCTATGACCCTGCCTGGACTTGACTACTCTCTTGTCTACAGTCACCTAAACAGTCTCTGCACTGTAGACCTTCTGCTCCTGCCACCCCCCCTCCCAGGACAATCTTGAGGGTTGAGACCTGGTGCTAGTTTGCAGCAAAGGCAAATGGGACTCTTAGGGTCTCCAGCCTATCTCCAACATCAGGTGTTCTGGTGAAGACCAACTGGTCCTGAACTTTGTGTCTCAGGTGAGCCAGCATCACCTGCAAGATGGCACCATAACAGCTGTACATAACCTGTGCTGGGAGTAGAACTATGGGAGGAGCTCAACAGTCTCCACCCACTATGGGCTGCCTACAGAAAACTACAGAAGGGGGCGGAGAAAAGACCATCCACTCTGCACAAGGAGAGAGAGCAGAGCTGTGGGAGGGACCCAGCAGGCTCCACCTACTACAGAAAACTACAGAAGGGGGCGGAGACAAGACCGGTCACCCCGCACAAGGAGAGAGAGCAGAGCTGTGGAAGGGTCCCAACAGGCTCCACCTACTTCAGAAAACTACAGGAGGGGGCAGAGACAAGACCAGTCACCCTGCACAAGGAGAGAGAGCAGAGCTGTGGGAGGGACCCAGCAGGCTCCACCCACTACAGAAAACTACAGTAGGGGGTGGAGACAAGACCGGTCACCCCGCACAAGGATCACCCCGCACAAGGAGAGAGAGCAGAGCTGTGGGAGGGTCCCAACAGGCTCCACCTACTTCAGAAAACTATAGGAGGAGATTGGAGAAATGATGGGTCACCCTGCATAAGGAGAGAGAGCAGAGCTGTGGGAGGAACCCAACAGGCTCCACCTACTAGAGAAAACTACAGAAGGGGGCGGAGACAAGACTGGTCACCCTGCATAAGGAGAGAGAGCAGAGCTGTGGGAGGAACCCAACAGGCTCCACCTACTTCAGAAAACTACAGGAGGGGGCGGAGACAAGACCAGTCACTCTGCACAAGGAGAGAGAGCAGAGCTGTGGGAGGGACCCAGCAGGCTCCACCTACTACAGAAAAATACAGAAGGGGCGGAGACAAGACCGGTCACCCCGCACAAGGAGAGAAAGCAGAGCTGTGGGAGGGTCCCAACAGGCTCCACCTACTTCAGAAAACTATAGGAGGATATCGGAGACATGACGGGTCACCCTGCACAAGGAGAGCAGAGCTGTGGGAGGGACCCAGCAAGCTCCACCTACTACAGAAAACTACAGGAGGGGGTGGAGACAAGACCGGTCACCCTGCACAAGGAGAGAGAACAGAGCTGTGGGAGGAACCCAACAGGCTCCACCTACTACAGAAAACTACAGAAGGGGGCAGACCGGTCACCCCGCACAAGGATAGAGAGCAGAGCTGTGGGAGGAACCCAACAGGCTCCACCTACTACAGAAAACTACAGGAGGGGGCGGAGACAAGACCGGTCACCCTGCACAAGGAGAGAGAGAGCAGAGCTGTGGGAGGGGCCAGAAGGCTCCACCCCTAACAGGCTACCTGCAGAAAGTTACAGGAGGGGGCGGTGACAAGACTGGTCACCCTTCACAAGCAGAGGGGGCAGTAGTGACCAGTCTTTACTACAGGAAGTCTCACACTGGACTACTATCCAAATCTGGAAGAAATATACAAAGTACACCGAGATTCAAGGAAATATACACAATTCTTGTATTCAGACCAAATCATTTTTTGGAAGCTAGATCAGAACCACGAATAACCCCGAGACATTTCACCAAAGATTGTTTCATTCTACCACCGCGACCACAAATGGTTCCCATGGGAATCCCAAGGATGCTGGGTAGTATCAGCGAAGTAATGATGCAGTTGGACCTCCTTCCATCTATTCTGAATCACTCAGTGATTCACATCAAATCTTCTTGTTAATGGCTTTACTTGATGTGAGGGAATCATAGGACTGTTTACTCAAGTTATCATTTTTCTGACAAGATCCACAAAAATGAAATTGTTCCCGGGGGGATTAAGGGACACTTTGAAATATAGGCCGGAGCTGCCAAACTCTGCTAAGTGTGAGATTTAACGACTCCGCATGAAGAAAAAATGTTTTTAATGTGTCTGGGAGGAATGTGGATACTGTATGGTTCCAGTTAGTGAATGCCACTGACTCACATGGAAGGAAATGTTCATTGTAGATTTCCCGATAACACGGGTGTAGTGGTTGTTAGTGGTAATAGATCTGGGGGACATTATCCTCCAAGGTAGTCACATTAGTAATGGGTCATAATAGAGATTAACAATGCTTCAAAATAGCTTCTAATTGGATGTAAGGGCTGTCAGTGTTCCTTCCGTTACTTTCATGACCAGTTTTGTTAGATCACAGATACGGCTGTAGCTTGGCCTGAGGCTGTGTTGGTAAGCAAAGAAGAGATATCGGGAAAAGGGTACGGCTTGTGTCTATGATGTCATGTAAGATAATCAGATTTTTGAAGGCTCTTTTCTTTGTAGAGGAATAGAGGAAGCCTTTCCGCAGCTGTCACCATTGTCTGGAAAAACATAGAAAAAGATTTCCCGTCCAACTAACAAGGAAATGTACACATAGGTCTGCGAAGGTTCTCATTTATCCGGGTCATGGTATATCTAGTAGTGGTTGGTCATGTCATCTGGACTTGTTCTGTAATGTTGAAGATGTTTTGGAGTTTCTTCAAGCCACTTCTTTAGTTCTAATGAGTGTTTGGAAAACTGTAGGTTGTCACTTATCCAGATCATGGTATATCTAGTAGTGGTTGGTCATATCATCTTATCCAGATCATGGTATATCTAGTAGTAGTTACTCATATCATCTTATCCAGATCATGGTATATCTAGTAGTAGTTACTCATATCATCTTATCCAGATCATGGTATATCTAGTAGTGGTCACTCATATCATCTTATCCAGATCATGGTATATCTAGTAGTGGTTGGTCATATCATCTTATCCAGATCATGGTATATCTAGTAGTGGTTGGTCATATCATCTTATCCAGATCATGGTATTTCTAGTAGTAGTCACTCATATCATCTTATCCAGATCATGGTATATCTAGTAGTGGTTGGTCATATCATCTTATCCAGATCATGGTATTTCTAGTAGTGGTTGGTCATGTCATCTGGACTTCTGTGATGTTGAAGATGTTTTAGAGTTTCTCCAATCCAGTTTTTCAGTTCTAATGAGTGTTTGGAAAATTGAAGGTTGTCACTTATCCAGATCATGGTATATCTAGTAGTAGAACCTCACTTTCGACTGGACTTCTTCTGTAATGTTGAAGATGTTTTGCAGTTTCTCCAAGCCACTTCTTTAGTTCTAATGAGTGTTCGGAAAATTGAAGGTTGTCATTTATCCAGATTATGGTATATATAGTAGTAGAACCTCACGTTCGACTGGTCTTTTTCTGTAATGTTGAACATGTTTTGTAGTTTCTCCAAGCCAGTTTTTCAGTTCCAATGAGTGTTCGGAAAATTGAAGGGTGTCATTTATCCAGATCATGGTATATCTAGTAGTAGTTACTCATATCATCTTATCCAGATCATGGTATATCTAGTAGTAGAACCTCACTTTCGACTGGACTTCTTCTGTAATGTTGAAGATGTTTTGTAATTTCTCCAAGCCACTTTTTCAGTTCTAATGAGTGTTCGGAAAATTGAAGGTTGTCATTTATCCAGATCATGGTATATCTAGTAGTGGTTGGTCATATCATCTGGACTTGTTCTGTAATGTTGAAGATGTTTTGGAGTTTCTCCAAGCCACTTCTTTAGTTCTAATGAGTGTTTGGAAAACTGAAGGTTATCATTTATCCAGATTATGGTATATCTAGTAGTAGAACCTCACTTTCGACTGGACTTCTTCTGTAATGTTGAAGATGTTTTGTAGTTTCTCCAAGCCACTTTTTAATTAGTGTTCGGAAAATTGAAGCTTGTCGCTTATCCAGATTATGGTAAATCTGGTAGTAGAACCTCATGTTCAACTGGACTTCTTCTGTAATGTTGAAGATGTTTTGGAGTTTCTCCAAGCCACTTCTTTAGTTCTAATGAGTGTTCGAAAAATTGAAGGTTATCACTTATCCAGATTATGGTATATCTAGTAGTAGTTACTCATATCATCTTATCCAGATCATGGTATTTCTAGTACTGGTTGGTCATGTCATCTGGACTTGTTCTGTAATGTTGAAGATGTTTTGGAGTTTCTTCAATGCACTTTTTCAGTTCTAATGAGTGTTCGGAAAATTGAAGGTTGTCACTTATCCAGATTATGGTATATCTAGTAGTCGTTACCCATATCATCTTATCCAGATCATGGTATATCTAGTAGTGGTTGGTCATATCATCTGGACACGTTCTTTAATGTTGAAGATGTTTTGGAGTTTCTTCAACCCACTTCTTTAGTTCAAATGAGTGTTTGGAAAACTGAAGCTTGTCACTTATCCAGATTATGGTATATCTAGCAGTGGTTGGTAACATTATCTGGACTTCTACTGTAATGTTGAAGATGTTTTGTAGTTTCTCCAAGCCAGTTTTTCAGTTCCAATGAGTGTTCGGAAAATTGAAGGTTGTCATTTATCCAGATCATGGTATATCTAATAGTGGTTGGTCACATCATCTGGACTTGTTCTGTAATGTTGAAAATGTTTTAGAGTTTCTCCAAGCCACTTGTTTAGTTCTAATGAGTGTTCGGAAAATTGAAGGTTGTCACTTATCCAGATTATGGTATATCTAGTAGTAGTTACTCATATCATCTTATCCAGGTCATGGTATATCTAGTAGTGGTAGGTTATATCATCTGGACTTGTTCTTTAATGTTGAAGATGTTTTGGAGTTTCTTCAAGCCACTTCTTTAGTTCTAATGAGTGTTTGGAAAACTGAAGGTTGTCATTTATCCGAGTCATGGTATATCTAGCAGTGGTTGGTAACATCATCTGGACTTCTACTATAATGTTGAAGATGTTTTGTAGTTTTTCCAAGCCAGATTTTCAGTTCTAATGAGTGTTTGGAAAATTGAAGGTTGTCATTTATCCAGATCATGGTATATCTAGTAGTAGAACCTCACTTTCGACTAGACTTCTTCTGTAATGTTGAAGATGTTTTGTAGTCTCTCCAAGCCACTTTTTCAGTTCTAATGAGTGTTTGGAAAATTGAAGGTTGCCACTTATCCAGATTATGGTATATCTAGTAGTAGTTAGTCATATCCAGGGGCGGACTAACATCTCATGGGTCCCCAGGCAATAGGGGATCATGTGGCCCCTGTGTCCTTGCCCAAACTCAAAAAAAAAAACTAAGAAAAAGGTACCAGGGGCATCTTACGGGGCCCCCTACTGACCCCGGGCCCTCGGGCAGCTTTCAAATGGTCAGTCCGTATCTGGTCATATCATCTGGACTTGTACTGTAATGTTGAAGCTGTTTTAGAGTTTCTCCAAGCCACATTTTCAGTTCTAATGAGTGTTCGGAAAATTGAAGGTTGTCATTTATTCAGAGTATGGTATATCTAGTAGTAGAAATTCACATTCGATTGGACTTCTTCTGTAATGTTGAAGATGTTTTGGAGTTTCTCCAAGCCACTTTTTCAGCTTTAATTAGTGTTCAGAAAATTGAAGGATGTCACTTATTCAGAACATGGTATATCCAGTAATAGTTGGTCACATCATCTGGACTTGTTCTGTAACGTTGAAAAGGTTTCAAAGCTTCTACAACTCAGTTCTAATGAGTGTCAGAAACACATCTCATAAAATACTCCTAAAAATGCTGGGGTATCTTCCTGACACTCGTTGGAAAGGAAGATGTGGCTTGGAGAAGCTGCAAACACTTGTTGGAAAGGAAGATGTGGCTTGGAGAAGCTGCAAAATGTCTTCAACATTACAGAATAAGTCCATTTGAATGTGAACTAACTAACTACTACTAGCTGTACCATGAGCTGAGAGAATGGGATCCTTCTCAGACATGAGTGGTCACAACACAGCTATTAGTAGTTAGTCACATCCATTCCAACCGAAGAAGTGGTTGGAGGATCTATGAAATGTCTTCAGTAATACAAAACAAGTCCAGATGAACATGACTAACTAATGCTAGCTATGTTGTGACCACTCATGTCCGTGAAGGCCATGGTACTGCTGCTAGTAGTTAGTCACATGATTGATTTGGACTTGTTCTGTAATGTTGGAGATGTTTTGCAGTTTCTGGTTCTGACAATATTAGTCACATTCGAGACTGTTTGCAAACCAAAGATAAACTACAGTGCCAAGTGTTTGGGAACATCTGACCATCACATCTATATGATCTTGTTGGACATCTCAGCCTAAAACTGCGGCTACCAATATAAAGTTGCCCCACACCATGGCCATTTTATTCGAGTCTCCCACAACCATGGCTGTTGCCCCCTCACCCCATGGCAATTAATATGGAGTCCCCCCCCCCCCTTTGTGGATATACAATCCTCCACTCTTCTGGGAGGGCTTTCCACAAGAATTTGTGCCCATTTTGAGGTCAAGTACAATATTCTCAATGCACGCGTTCCTGAACCGTGCCGTAGGTATAGATGGGTGCAGGGATGGACTGACGACTCATGGGGCCCCCGGGAAATAGGGGATCATGGGGCCCCTGTGTCCTTGCCCAAACTCAAAAAAGCCTATGAAAAAGGTACCAGGAGCATCTCATGGAGCCCCCTACTGACCCTGGGCTCTCGAGCAGCTTTCAAATGGTCAGTCCGTCCCTGGTCATATCATCTGGACTTGTACTGTAATGTTGAAGCTGTTTTAGAGTTTCTCCAAGCCTCTAATGAGTGTTCGGAAAATTGAAGGTTGTCATTTATTCAGATTATGGTATATCTAGTAGTAGAACCTCACATTCGATTGGACTTCTTCTGTGATGTTGAAGATGTTTTCAAATGGTCAGTCCGCCCCTGGATGGGTGCTGTAACAACCGTAGGTTAGAACTGAGAATGCTCAAAGCAAGAACTATGTCACCACCACAATGGGATCTCCAAAATGGGTCCAAAGTTTTTTTCTGGTGATTACATCATAGTTATGACAGCAAACTTTTGGAGTCATCAGGCGTGGCTCCAAAAAAATTGCTATTGTGACCAACATGTGAGCGCCAAATAAAGTTTTGGACTCATTTTGTATATTGTACTTGACCTCAAAATGGGCACAAATTCTTGTGGAAAGCCCTCCCAGAAGAGTGGAGGATTGTATATCCACAAAGGGGGTGGAGAACTCCATATTAATTGCCATGGGGTGAGGGGGCAACAGCCATGGTTGTGGGAGACTCGAGTAAAATGGCCATGGTGTGGGGCAACTTTATATTGGTAGTGCTGGTGATTGATGTGCTGGTGACTTGCATTTATGAATGAGAAGACCTGGCTCACAATTGGTGTCTCAGTTCACCCCAAAGGTGTCCAGAAGGGTTGAGGTCTGGGCTCTAAGCTTGTTGGATATTCGAATCTAAAATCATGGCCATTAATATGGAGTTGCCCCCACTAGAGCAATAACATTCTCCACTCTTCTGGGAAGATGTCCTACAAGATTTAGAAGGGCGTCTGTTGGAATTTGTGCCCATTTGTGAGGTCAGGTACTGATGTCGGATGAGAATGCCTAGCTCACAATCAGAGTTACAAATCATCCTTGCTTAAAATTTGTCCAAATGATAATAACCACGCCACTAATAAAATAAAACTGAAGCAAATATGTAAAGTACGACACATCTTCATCTAAGTTTATGAACATCTGCTGCTTCAAAAGACAAGGAAAGCAAAAAGCAATACGTAATTATGCATTACAACCTTTCTCTCGCGTGCTGCTAATTTGGAGCTATAAAGGACTCTCCCCCACAATGGCCATTAATATGGTGCTGACCCCATTCCCATGGCAGGTACTATGTGGTTATTAACATCCTCCATTCTCCTGGGAAGACTCTCCACAAGATTTTGGAGGGAGGAGGATGTCTGTGGGAATTTGTGCCCATTTGTGAGGTCAGGTGGGAGCCACTGGTGGAAAAGTACTGGTGGAAAAGACTTGACTCAAAAGTGGTGTTTTAATTAATTCCAAAGGTGTTCAGGAGGGTTAAGCTTTTGTTTGGTTTTCGAGAAATACCCAACTAAAAGCCTAAATTGTTTACTGAAATCTGCAGTCATGTGACAGAATGGCTCCCAAGTCTACTTTCTTATGGTCTGTAGTATGAGAGGATCCTTCTCCCAGTACCCACTTTGCTCCCTGGCAAAATGGACATTTGCCATTAGCTGTCAGATGAGCCCATCACAGGGTCCTGAAGACGAGAGCTACTTTTTTCTGGTCTGTAGGGTGAGAGGATTTTATTCCAAGTTCCAACTTTGCTCTCTGGTGACATGGGCACTTCCAATTGGCGGTTGGAAGAGTCCATTACAGGGTCTTGAAGACATCTAACTGTGGCATTGGAATGCCATGACTCAAGAGCTGCTTTCTTCTAGTCTGTAGTGTGAGAGGATCCTACTTCCACTACTCAATGTGTTCCCTGGTGACACGGGCGCTTCCATTTGGCTGTTGCAAGAGCCCATCACAGGTTCCTGAAGACTTCTAGTGATGGCATTAAGATGCCATGACTCAAGGGCTACTTTCTTCTGCTCTGTAGTGTGAGAGGACCCCTCTTCCAGTACCCACTTTGCTCCCTGGTAACATGGGCACTTCCAGTTGGATGTTGGAAGATCCTATCGCAGGGTCCTGAAGACATCTAGAAGTGGCATTAAGATGCCATGACTCAAGAGCTGCTTTATTCTGGTCTGTAGTGTGAAAGGATCCTACTTCTACTACTCAATTTGTTCCCTGGTGACATGGGCTCTTCCATTTGGCTGTTGCAAGAGCCCATCACCGGTTCCTGAAGACTTCTAGTGATGACATTAAGTTGCCATGACACAGGGCTACGTTCTTCTGCTCTGTACTGTGAGAGGACCCTGCTTAAAGTACCCACTTTGCTCCCTGGTAACATGGGCACTTCCAGTTGGCTGTTGGAGGATCCTATCATAGATTCCTGGAGACATCTAGAAGTGGCATTAAGATGCAATGACTCAAGGGCTGCTTTCTTCTGGTCTGTAGTGTGAGAGGATCCTACTTCCACTACTCAATGTGTTCCCTGGTGACACGGGCTCTTCCATTTGGCTGTTGCAAGAGCCCATCACAGGTTCCTGAAGACTTCTAGTGATGACATTAAGATGCCATGACACAGGGCTACGTTCTTCTGCTCTGTACTGTGAGAGGACCCTGCTTCCAGTACCCACTTTGCTCCTTGGTAACATGGGCA
Organism: Staurois parvus; assembly: GCF_062004578.1. Classification (NCBI taxonomy): domain Eukaryota; kingdom Metazoa; phylum Chordata; class Amphibia; order Anura; family Ranidae; genus Staurois; species Staurois parvus. The sequence continues at coordinate 27,752 of NW_028319846.1, forward strand.
CTTCCAGTTGGCTGTTGGAAGATCCTATTGCAGGGTCCTGAAGACATCTAGAGGTGGCATTAAGATGCCATGACTCAAGGGCTGCTTTCTTCAGGTCTGTAGTGTGAGAGGACCCTACTTCAGGGGTGTATTTACCACAAGGCAAACAAGGCATTTTCCTAGGGCGGCATTTTTGAGGGGGGGGGGCATCACTGCCCCTCGGAAGAAGGGACACACGTGGCATGGGGACCTGGTGGGTTCTGAGAGAGGTTGCGGGATTCATGACGTGTATGTCTTTCATTCTCTCACCATGGGGGATGGTGGCTGGTGTATGGGGGGCAGTGGTAGTGGAACTCTCTCAGGTGGGAGTCAGGGGTGCTGTTGGTCAGTGTCAGGCTTTCTTTGTGGGGGGAGCCAATATTTGTGTTTCCTAGGGCAGCACAAAACCTAAATACACCTCTGCCGTACTTCCACTACTCAATGTGTTTCAATGTGCCCATCACAGGTTCCTGAAGACTTCTAGTGATGACATTAAGATGCCATGACACAGGGCTGCTTTATTCTGGTCTGTAGTGTGAGAGGACCCTGCTTCCAGTACCCACTTTGCTCCTTGGTAACATGGGCACTTCCAGTTGGCTGTTGGAAGATCCTATCTCAGGGTCCTGAAGACATCTAGAAGTGCCATTAAGATGCCATGACTCAAGGGCTACTTTCTTCTAGTCTGTAGTGTGAGAGGATCCTACTTCCACAACTCAATGTGTTCCCTGGTGACACGGGCTCTTCCATTTGGCTGTTGCAAGAGCCCATCACTGGTTCCTGAAGACTTCTAGTGATGACATTAAGTTGCCATGACACGGGGCAACTTTCTTCTGGTCTGCAGTGTGAGAGGACCCTGCTTCCAGTACCCACTTTGCTCCCTGGTAACATGGGCACTATTAGTTGGCTGTTGGAAAATCCTATTGCAGATTCCTGAAGACATCTAGAAGTGGCATTAAGATGCCATGACTCAAGGGCTACTTTCTTCTAGTCTGTAGTGTGAGAAGATCCTACTTCCACTACACAATTTGTTCACTGGTGACATGGGCTCTTTCATTTGGCTGTTGCAAGAGCCCATCGCAGGTTCCTGAAGACTTCTAGTGATGGCATTAAGATGCCATGACTCAAGGGCTACTTTCTTCTGGTCTGTAGTGTGAGAGGACCCTGCTTCCAGTACCCACTTTGCTCCTTGGTAACATGGGCACTTCCAGTTGGCTGTTGGAAGATCCTATTGCAGGGTCCTGAAGACATCTAGAAGTGGCATTAAGATGCCATGACTCAAGGGCTACTTTCTTCTGGTCTGTAGTGTGAGAGGATCCTACTTCCACTACTCAATGTGTTCCCTGGTGACACGGGCTCTTCCATTTGGCTGTTGCAAGAGCCCATCACAGGTTCCTGAAGACTTCAAGTGATGACATTAAGTTGCCATGACACATGGCTACTTTCTTCTTCTCTGTACTGTGAGAGGACCCTGCTTCCAGTACCCACTTTGCTCCTTGGTAACATGGGCACTTCCAGTTGGCTGTTGGAAGATCCTATCACAGGGTCCTGAAGACATCTAGAAGTGGCATTAAGATTCCATGACTCAAGGGCTGCTTTCATCTAGTCTGTAGTGTGAGAGCATCCTGTTTCCAGTACTCAGTCTGTTCCTTGGTGACACGGGCTCTTCCCATTGGCTGTTCTTAGGGTCCTGAAGACACCTAGTGGTGGCATTAAGACATCAAAAGGGCTGACAACGATACCATTAGGAAGCTCTAGACTGCAACTTCCGCTCAGTGATCTACACTACTAAAAGAGGCGCCAAGGATCATCACATGACTGCGGATTCAGCTAAAATCAAGACTTAGAACCATTTTTTATTCTATAACCAAAATATTGAACGTCTAAAAGAAGGTGAGTGTGAAGGATTTTTTTTTCCTGGAGATTGGCTTTAAACGTACATTGCCTTTAATGCTGTATGGAATTGTCTTTACATTTTGGCCTTAGTCTTGGAATCATGTCAATTTTTAGGGCTTTTACTGGATTTCTTCTGTCACCCTGCAGAATGTAAAACTGTGCAAAATGTATAATAATATTCTAAAAAAAAAAAAAAATTTCAAATCTTATCCCTCAAGTTAATAACGGGGCCAGCAACGCGGCCTCATTGTAGAGGTGAAAAATCTGGTGTCAGAATTAATACCGTCACGTATGTCTGGACATTGTAAATACGCCGAAACCTCCGTGTGACCCCTGGCATCGAAGAGGTTCCTCCATCCACTTTTTTTTTTTTTTTTATGGCATGCATTAACAGTTCACACTCTCCCCAGAAATGATTGATCCAAAGTGCCGGAGATTGGAGGATCAATAGGTATCCAAAGTGGATCTTGGTGTGAACCTCTTTCCGCATCCCACGCCATCTCCCATCGCCTCCTCCCCATGGTGCCTATCGGTCTTGCCTTGTGTTTTCCTCCTGTCTCCCGGCTACAACGTCATTCCAACAGCCGATCCAAAGAAAACATTTCACACAAAACAAATCTCTCAATCTGCGGTCTAGGGCTCGAGTTCATTGTAATTTTTTTTTTTTTTTGCTGTGTTTCCAGGCTGCCAGCTAGTGGGAAGTAGTCGGTGAATCGGCAAGACGGACGCGAGGGAAGCCGAGCAAGCAAAAAGGTGATATAAGGCGATGGAAAAACTGGAGAGGAGGCAAGACGTTGTCATACAGAGAGAGTGAATCAATATTTGAACAGCTGAAAGGAGCAGAACTCTTTGAGAATATCTAATACGTGTTACAGGGCAAACCAAAACCTTTGAGGGAAGACCCGAGATGTTTGTGTGGAGCGCAGGAGATACTTGAGAACACTCAATGGAATCTAAACAGAAGGGAAGTGTTGAGGACTGGGAACGATAGTGAACAAAATGATATCCACTCACCGGTCGCTTTATTAGGTCCACCTGACCAATTGCTTTGTAACCCAAACTGCTAACCGGCCAATCACATGGCAGCAACTCAATGCCTTTAGGCATCTAGACGTGGTGAAGACGACTTGGTGAAGTTCAAAGCGAGCATCAGAATGGGGAAGAAAGTGGATTTACGGGACTTTGAGCATGGCATGGTTGGAGGCGCCAGACGGTCTGGTCAGAGTCTACTGGGATTTCCACCCACAACCATCTCTAGGGAAATCCAGACTCAACAGACCAGGCCAGGGGCGGACTGACAACTCATGGGGCCCCCGGGCAATAAGGGATCATGGGGCCCCTGTGTCCTTGCCCAAACTCAAAAAAGCCTATGAAAAAGGTACCAGGGGCATCTCATGGGGCCCCCTACTGACCCCGGGCCCTCGGACAGTGCCCAAGTTTCCAAATGGTCAGTCCGCCCCTGCACTACACCCTTCTGAGCAGGCTCTCTCATATTTAAGGGATGTCCTGGCCCCATGCCAAGCCTCCTTGGGGAATGAACAGAATACCCTGAGTATGCAGATCAGCCCCTCCTCACCCCCATCCACTGCCTTCTAGAAATTTCTCAAGTCTCTCTCATGCAAGCTTGTGGGTTGGTGGCTGTCTTCTGGCCTCGTGCTGGGCTGGCTCCTTCATTACTTCCCATGCTGTCCTCTCTCAGGGTGTGGTTGAGGCTGAGAGATCCTCCCTTCCAGATCCTGCCTGCAGGAAGGCCCCTTTCTCAGGCCCCGTCCCATGCTCCACACTCCATCTTCCACCTGACACTACTACACCCTTCTAAGCAGGTGCTTTCATATTTAAGGGATGTCCTGGCCCCATGCCAAGCCTCCTTGGGGATTGACCAGACTCCCCTGAGTATGCAGATCAGCCCCTCCTCACCCCCACCCACTGCCTTTCAGAAACTTCTCAAGTCTCTAGAGCAGAGGGAGGAATCAACTAATCTGCAGAGACCTCAGCCTTGACCTAAAGTGACCTGGCTGACTCCTCCCATGCTGACTCACACCAGGCTGCTATCCAGCTTCTACCTGAAAAAAAACCTAGCTAGCGCCCCCTAGCTAACTATAGGGGGTGCTGCAATAATACCACCAACACTTCCCTTCATAAAGGTAGACGAGACACGTAGAAGACCACACCGCTCCAAGTGATTCAACTCATCGTTGTTACTTTATCTCTACAACATGTTCTGCTGACTTCACGGGAGAGAATTTTGCTACAGGGAGAGATGACAACATAGATAAGCGGTGAGAGCGAATTTTGCCAAAGGAGACGACTATGATGCTTTGTTTGACATTAACGCTGTATTGGTTGACACATAAAAGTTGGCTTAACCCTTCTGGAGACAACTCACCTATCAGGAGGTGCATCAGGAAGTTCCTTCAGTGCAATGGATGCCTGTGTTCAGATCGCCATGATAAAGGACGTTGGCGTAAAATGTGGAAATATTCTGTAAACTCCTTTAAATTAGCTAGAGGTGAGCTTTTAAATCGACCATGTGGTCAGGCTGTGGATATTTAACCCCTTCCTGTCAGGACACTTCCCCCCCCCTTCCAGTCCAGACACTTTCACCCCTTCCAGTCCGGAAACTTTCCCCCCCTTCCAGTCCCGACACTTTCCCCCCCTTCCAGTCCAGACGCTTTCCCCCCCTTCCAGTCCGGACACTTTCCCCCCCTTCCAGTCCGGACACTTTCATCCCCTTCCAGTCTGGACACTTTCCCCCCCTTCCAGTCCGGACACTTTCCCCCCCTTCCAGTCCGGACACTTTCATCCCCTTCCAGTCCGGACACTTTCCCCCCCTTCCAGTCCGGACACTTTCACCCCCTTCCAGTCCGGACACTTTCCCCCCTTCCAGTCCGGACACTTTCACCCCCTTCCAGTCCGGACACTTTCCCCCCCCTTCCTGTCCGGACACTTTCACCCCCCTTCCCCCCCAGGCCAATTTTCAGCTTTCAGCGCTATCACACTTTGAATGACAATTGCGCGGTCATGCAACACTGGACCCATATGAATTTTTTACCATTTTTTTGACACAGATAAAGCTTTATTTTGGTGGTATTTATTCACCGCTGGGATTTTTTTTTTTTTGCTATGTAAATGAAAAAGTCCAAAAATTTTGAAAAAAAGTGTTTTTCTTATACAATTTTGCAAATAAATAATATTTCATCATAAATCTCGGCCAAAATGTATTCCGTTATCTTTTTAGTAAAAAAAAAAATTAAGCCAAATTAGTTTATAACCAAAAAATTATAATTTTTAAACATTTTTTTTTGATTTTTATTTTATTTTTTTATATTATTTGTTTTTTTTTTACATACTGTCACCCTAGCAGTACAGCGTCACCATGGTGACACTGTACTACTTGGGGGGGGTGATGAAGATTTTTTTTTTTTTTTTTACACTGATTGTTTTTACACCCATATAGGATGTAAAAGCAATCATTTCTCCTTCTCTCTGGCTGCATTCTTGCAGCCATTGAGAACTACTGTGTGAGCTGTGATTGGTCACACCTTGTCACATGGTACAGGGCTGTTGTGAATAGCCCTGTACCATGTGATCTCTGTGATCATTCACAGATTTCACACGTAGTAAGCAATGATGTCAGAAGTGACATCTTGCTTACTACTTTGCATGTGATCACTGATTGGCCAATCAGTGATCACATGATCGGGACCTCGTATAGAGGTCCCGTCCGACGATCGGTGTTTCACAGGAGGACACAGCGGGCACCAGGGAGCGTACACAGCTAGAAATGGCGGGTGCCGTTTAGGAACGGCAACCCCCCCCCCCCGGAGTGCCACTGTCCGGCCGTTTATAAACAGCAGGTGGACAGCAAGGGGTTAAAGGCAAAACTTTTTTTCCCGTTTTTGGATAGAGTTTTTTTTTTTTGCTGTCCGTGTCCCCATTGAAGAGATTTCTCTTCGTTTCCTGTCCCATAGCCAAAACAGGAAGTGACGGGAAATCCCCCCAAAGCGAGGGAATCCCTGAAACAGCGTCCCCATCCGAAGATTTTCTCTTGATTCCTGTTCTGGTGACAACCCAGCCGCACACAAGGATCCCGAATTCCTTTCCCATCTTTAGTAATAATAGATTTAGTGCCGAAACAAAGCCAGGCCCACCACAGACATGCAGACCGGTCCATCGGGGGTCCTACGGGGAGAAGAACCGGTTAAATATCACCCTCGGTCCTCCTCTGGCAATGCTGCACGATGGAAGGATGATTGGCCCTTCTCGGAGGGCAGATGGGATGGCACGGGGCCCAGGCATGTCAGCTCCTGAGGTCCATAACTCAACAGTTCCTCATCAGAGGAGCGGCTGGAGGTGGGGAGTGAGTGATGGGCCGGGTACCATGGGGCCCCGGGAACATCAGAGCTGATCCTTATCGGGATCTCCACACATTGCAATGTCCTCTGACATGTTGCAGGCTGATGTTCTCAACCTTTAGAACAGGAAGCCATTGACTTTGTCCCCCCCGGGGTTAACTCCAGGGGTGCCGCGGCCTCCGACGTCTATTGGGCCGCTGACAGATGATGGACCCACCGCAATCTATAGCCAACGTCTCCTGGACCATCTACACCTTCAACCTGCTTCATGCCACAATGCATCACTACGGGGGGGGGGGGGGGGCTGGGGGATGGGGGCTGAGGGCTGAAGACTGGGGGCTGGGGGCTGAGGTCTGGGGGCTGAGGGCTGAGGGCTGGGGGCTGGGGGCTGAGGGCTGAGGGCTGGGGACTGGGAGCTGAGGGCTGGGGGCTGAGGGCTGGGGGCTCAGGGATGGGGGCTGGGGGCTGGGGACTGAGGGCTGAAGACTGGGGGCTGGGGGCTGAGGACTGGGGGCTGGGGGATGGGGGCTGGGGGCTGAGGACTGGGGGCTGGGGGCTGAGGGCTGGGGGCTGAGGGCTGGGGGCTGGGGGCTGAGGGCTGGGGGCTGAGGGCTGAGGTCTGGGGGCTGAGGGCTGGGGGCTTAGGGATGGGGGCTGTGGGCTGAGAAATGTGGGCTGAGGGCTGAGGGCTGAGGTCTGGGGGCTGAGGGCTGGGGGCTGGGGGCTGAGGGCTGAAGACTGGGGGCTGGGGGCTGAGGACTGGGGGCTGAGGTCTGGGGGCTGAGGACTGGGGGCTGGGGGATGGGGGCTGGGGGCTGAGGGCTGGGGGCTGAGGACTGGGGGCTGGGGGATGGGGGCTGAGGGCTGGGGGCTGAGGGCTGGGGGCTGGGGGCTGTGGCATGGGGGCTGTGGGATGGGGGCTGTGGGCTGAGGGCTAGGGGCTGGGGGCTGTGGGCTGAGGGCTAGGGGCTGGGGGCTGGGGGCTGGAAGCTAAGGGCTGGGGGCTGAGGGTTGGGGGCTGAGGGATGGGGGCTGGGGGCTGAGGGATGGGGGCTGAGGGATGGGGGCTGGGGGCTAAGGGCTGGGGGCTGAGGACTGGGGGATGGGGGCTGGGGGCTGAGGGCTGGGGGCTGGGGGCTGAGGGATGGGGGCTGAGGGATGGGGGCTGGGGGCTAAGGGCTGGGGGCTGAGGACTGGGGGCTGAGGGATGGGGGCTGGGGGCTGAGGACTGGGGGCTGAGGACTGGGGGCTGAGGGATGGGGGCTGGGGGCTGAGGACTGGGGGCTGGGGGCTGAGGGATGGGGGCTGAGGGATGGGGGCTGAGGACTGGGGGCTGAGGGATGGGGGCTGAGGGATGGGGGCTGAGGGATGGGGGCTGAGGACTGGGGGCTGAGGGATGGGGGCTGAGGGATGGGGGCTGGGGGCTGCGGGCTGAGGGATGGGGGCTGGGGGCTGAGGGATGGGGGCTGGGGGCTGAGGGATGGGGGCTGAGGGATGGGGGCTGAGGGATGGGGGCTGGGGGCTGAGGGATGGGGGCTGAGGGATGGGGGCTGAGGACTGGGGGCTGAGGGATGGGGGCTGGGGACTGGGGGCTGAGGGATGGGGGCTGGGGGCTGAGGGATGGGGGCTGGGGGCTGAGGGATGGGGGCTGGGGGCTGCGGGCTGAGGGATGGGGGCTGGGGGCTGAGGGATGGGGGCTGGGGGCTGAGGGATGGGGGCTGAGGGATGGGGGCTGAGGGATGGGGGCTGGGGGCTGAGGGATGGGGGCTGAGGGATGGGGGCTGGAGGCTGAGGGATGGGGGCTGAGGGATGGGGGCTGGGGGCTGAGGGATGGGGGCTGGGGGCTGCGGGCTGAGGGATGGGGGCTGGGGGCTGAGGGATGGGGGCTGAGGGATGGGGGCTGAGGGATGGGGGCTGAGGGATGGGGGCTGAGGGATGGGGGCTGGGGGCTGAGGGATGGGGGCTGAGGGATGGGGGCTGAGGGATGGGGGCTGGGGGCTGAGGGATGGGGGCTGAGGGATGGGGGCTGGAGGCTGAGGGATGGGGGCTGAGGGATGGGGGCTGGGGGCTGAGGGATGGGGGCTGGGGGCTGCGGGCTGAGGGATGGGGGCTGGGGGCTGAGGGATGGGGGCTGAGGGATGGGGGCTGAGGGATGGGGGCTGGGGGCTGCGGGCTGAGGGATGGGGGCTGGGGGCTGAGGGATGGGGGCTGAGGGATGGGGGCTGAGGGATGGGGGCTGAGGGCTGAGGGATGGGGGCTGAGGGATGGGGGCTGAGGGATGGGGGCTGAGGGATGGGGGCTGAGGGATGGGGGCTGGGGGATGGGGGCTGAGGGATGGGGGCTGAGGGATGGGGGCTGGGGGATGGGGGAATTAGAGTGACAAACAAGTAGACCATAATCCCCAATATAAAATAATATTAATAATCATAAAAACATTATTTTAATTGCAAAATGTAAGAAAAAAAATAGTATACCATAATAATAATAATAATAATAATAATAAAAAATTATTATTAAAGAAAAAACATTAAAAAATGTATATATATCTTTAAAAAAAAAATCTAATAAAAAATGCATTCACCTGTAGCATGTCCCCATGTCTCTGACCGTCTCCTGTAGTATTTCTTACTTACTTGCAACTTCATAGAAGGGGAGGAGTCATTTCCTCCGTCTCCCCTCCCCCAGTGATCAGACTGTACATTGTAACTTTGTAGAAGAAGGAGGAGTCATTTCCTCAGTCCCCTCCCCCAGTGATCAGACTGTACATTGTAACTTTGTAGAAGGAGGAGGAGTCATTTCCTAAGTCTCCCCTCCCCCAGTGATCAGACTGTACATTGTAACTTTGTAGAAGGAGGAGGAGTCATTTCCTCAGTCTCCTCCCCCAGTGATCAGACTGTACATTGTAACTTTGTAGAAGGAGGAGGAGTCATTTCCTCAGTCTCCCCTCCCCCAGTGTTCAGACTGTACATTGTAACTTTGTAGAAGGAGGAGGAGTCATTTCCTCAGTCTCCCCTCCCCCAGTGATCAGACTGTACATTGTAACTTTGTAGAAGGAGGAGGAGGCCCGTGTGTACTTACCTTACCCCACGGTCACATGACGCTGAAGCCTTGAGTCTTCTCTTCTTCTGCTTACTTCCTGCTTGTGGTCTGTTCTGTTTTCAGTGTCATTTTATGCATTGACACGTGTCCTTGGACCCCGTCTGTTCATGCTGTCACCTGCTGACTCGGCACCATCCACAGGCAGCTTAACTCTTCCATAAGACACAGAGGATGAATCCGACGTACTTTTACCAATTTTGTGCAGGACAATGACTTCCCTGAACCCTGTGAAACGCTAACACTGACTGAGGGAAAAACGGAAGAAGCGGGGAGAGTCTGGCTTGGACTAAACCAACAAGCACTAAGCAGGTGGGGAGGACAGAGGAAGATACCAAAATCACATTAGTAAACAAGTTACAGTGACCTAAATCCACCACTAGATGTCAGCATACTAAAAAAAAAACCTCAGGCACTTCAACCCGAGACAAAAAAATACATACAAGTGGGGCAGAACGGGGTCCACCTTGAGGTGTCCATGTCACATGATAGATGGCTGCCGGTGGGGTCCCCACAGGAGAGAGGACTAACATCATCCAAGGGGAGTGTTAGGTGGTCTTGGGCACTACAGCAGTGCTGGACTATCGGTCCCGCACACCTGGACGGGGGCACGTTTGCTGGCATCACAAGATAAGGAGGCAAAAAAGACTGTCATCGTAAATTGGGGGGGTGGTAAAAACTTAGATTTAACCCAGAATTGGGCTTTAGGCAACTGAAGAACTCTCGTTTGTTGTAATGCCAATAACCACCAACAGGGGGGCAGTCTACTACGAGGTGTTACTGAGGATCCTTCTGCTCCTCACTCCACCGCGTCACCACGTATGTACGAAGGTCGATCCTTACGAACGCCTTCCACCGCCGGCTGGTCTCTCCAGCCAGGAGCGCAACATCCCGAAACAATAATTCGTCCCGCCGTTTCCTCATCGCGGTTCAAGCGCCATCATTTCCAGTTAATAAATTGCCGCGCCTCCCCTTTTTTCGGCTTTAATTGGGATGAAGAGTAGACATCTGGTGGAGATTTGCTCGCGCCAAACCTCACTCTATAGATCACAGGAACGTTGGAATTATTAGGGTGGGGGGGTGGGTCGAGTCGTAATGCGCGATCCTCAAGGTTAAAGCTGACTAAGGATACGATCGTTCGAGTCTGGCATCCCGTTCACCGAAAGTCGTAACTTCTGGGAGGCACATGTGCCGGGCCTTGGCCGGGCCGTGTTGTAGATCTGCAGACACTTACGATGTTTCCACCATGGGCTTCTGATGAAGAAACACAGCAGAGGTCTGCGCTACATTTTTGACCCGTTTCCAAGGCATTTTCTGACTGCTCCGTGATGCAGATTGAATGCTTACCAAAATCGATGAGTAATGGCCACATAAAACCGAACCTAACTCCGCTAATTGTTTCCCACAATCCCGAGCAGATCGTTCTTTGAACACACGAGGAGAAGTCACTTTTTAATGTTAGCCTCCTGGTAGGATTTATGCAGGCACCATAAAATGGGAGGTCGGGCAGTCAAAGCTCAAGGAACTCCAGGCAACCTTTTAACGACCCCTAGGGTTCCACGGAACTCTGGAGGAACCTTAGGGTTCCACAGAAGTCTGGTGTCATGCTGCTAGGATTTATGGGAGGTCAGGCAATCAAAGCTCAAGGAACTCCAGACAACCTTTGGAGGAACCCTAGGGTTCCACAGAGCTCTGGAGGAACTCTAGGGTTCCATGGAACTCTGGAGGAACCTTAAGGTTCCACAAAAGTCTGGTGTTATGCTGCTAGGATTTATGGGAGGTCAGGCAGTCAAAGCTCAAGGAACTCCAGGCAACCTTTGGAGGAACCCTAGGGTTCTGCAGAGCTCTGGAGGAACTCTAGGGTTCCACAGAACTCTGGAGGAGCCTTAGGGTTCCACAGAAGTCTGGTGTCATGCTGCTAGGATTATGCAGGCACCATAAAATGGGAGGTCAGGCAGTCAAAGCTCAAGGAACTCCAGACAACATTTTGAGGAACCCTAAGGTTCCACAGAGCTCTGGAGCATCATTCCTTAGCTTTACTGCCAGTCCCATTAGGCCCCATCCTTCCTTAGCTTGATTGCTAGTCCCACCAGGTCCAACCCATCCTTAGCTTGACTGAAGCTCCCACCAAGCCCCATTCTTCCTTAGCTTGGCTGCCAGACCACCAGGCTCTATCATTCCTTAGCTTGGCTTCCATTCCCACCAGGCTCTATCATTCCTTAGCTTGGCTTCCAGTCCCACCAGGCCCCATCCTTCCATAACTTGATTGCCAGTCCCACCAGGCCTCATCCTTCCATAACTTGACTGCCAGTCCCACCAGGCCTCATCCTTCCATAACTTGACTGCCAGTCCCACCAGGCCCCATCCTTCCTTAACCTGGCTGCAAAACCACCAGGTCCCATCCTTTCTTAGCTCAGCTGCCAGTCCTGCCTTTATTCCCTAGCTTAATGGCCAGTCCCATCAGGTCACAGGAGACCGTCGGACAGATTGGGGTAGGGAATTCCGTAGCATGGAAGAGACTCGGTAAAACTCCTGGAGGTGAGCATGGGAGGAAGTGACGAGGGAGCTAGAGAGCAGAAGGTCTTGGGAGGAACAAATAAAATGATTTGGTTGGTATTTTGAGAAGAGAGAAAAAAAAATCAGGAGATAGCTACTACAATTTACCACCTAAAAGAAGTCCAATTTGCCAAAAAAAACCACACTGTCATCTGTGTAGAAATGGTATTAGAAGCCATGGGAAGCTATCAACTGATCCATGGAGGAGGTGTAGATGGACAATAGGAGAGGTCCAAGAACAGAACGTTGGAGGAACCAGATGGAGAAAGAAAGAAAAAAAAAATCAGGAGATAGCTACTACAATTTACCACCCAAAAGAAGTCCAATTTGCCATAAAAACCCCCTCTGTCATCTGTGTAGAAATGGTATTGGAAGCCATGGGAGGCTATCAACTGATCCATGGAAGAGGTGTAGATGGAGAATAGGAGAGGTCCAAGAACAGAATCTTGGAGGACCCAGATGGAGAAAGAAAGAAAAAAAATCAGGAGATAGCTACTACAATTTACTACCAAAAGAAGTCCAATTTGCCAAAACAAACCCCACTGTCATCAGCGTAGAAATGGCATTAGAACCCATGGGAAGCTATCAACTGATCCATGTAGGAGGTGTAGATGGAGAATAGGAGAGGTCCAAGAACAGAACCTTGGGGGACCCAGATGGAGAAAGGAAGAAAAAAAATCAGGAGATAGCTACTACAATTTACCACCTAAAAGAAGTCAATTTGCCAAAAAAAACCCCACTGTCATCTGTGTAGAAATGGTTTTGGAAGCCACGGGAAGCTATCAACTTATCCACGGAGGAGGTGTAGATGGAGAAAAGGAGAGGTCCAAGAACAGAACCTTGGGGGACCCAGATGGAGAAAGGAAGAAACAAAAAATCAGGAGATAGCTACTACAATTTACCACCCAAAAGAAGTCCAATTTGCCAAAAAAACCCCACTGTAATCAACGTAGAAATGGTATTGGAAGCCATGGGAGGCTATCAACTGATCCATGGAGGAGGTGTAGATGGAGAATAGGAGAGGTCCAAGAACAGAATGTTGGAAGAACCAGATGGAGAAAGAAAGAAAAAAAAAATCAAGAGATAGCTACTACAATTTACCACCAAAAGAAGTCCAATTTGCCAAAAAAAAACCCCACTGTCATCAGAGTAGAAATGGTATTGGAAGCCATGAGAGGCAATCAACTGATCCACGGAGGAGGTGTAGATGGAGAATAGGAGAGGTCCAAGAACAGAACCTTGGAGGAACCAGATGGAGAAAGAAAGAAAAAAAATCAGGAGATAGCTACTACAATTTGCCACCCAAAAGAAGTCCAATTTGCCAAAAAAAAAAAACCCACCGTCATCAGCGTAAAAATGGTATTGGAAGCCATGGGAGGCTATCAACTGATCCACGGAGGAGGTGTAGATGGAGAATAGGAGAGGTCCAAGAACAGAACCTTGGGGGACCTAGATGGAGAAAGGAAGAAAAAATAATCAGGAGATAGCTACTACAATTTACCACCCAAAAGAAGTCCAATTTGCCAAAAAAAACCCCTCTGTCATCTGTGTAGAAATGGTATTGGAAGCCATGGGAGGCTATCAAATATTCCACGGAGGAGGTGTAGATGGAGAATAGGAGAGGTCCAAGAACAGAACCTTGGATGACCCAGATGGAGAAAGGAAGAAAAAAAATCAGGAGATAGCTACTACAATTTACCACCCAAAAGAAGTCCAATTTGCCAAAAAAAAACCCACCGTCATCAGCGTAAAAATGGTATTGGAAGCCATTGGAAGCTATCAACTGATCCACAGAGGAGGTGTAGATGGAGAATAGGAGAGGTCCAAGAACAGAACCTTGGGGGAACCAGATGGAGAAAGCAAGAAAAAAAAATCAGGAGATAGCTACTACAATTTACCACCAAAAGAAGCCCAATTTGCAAAACAAAACCCACTGTCATCAGCGTAGAAATGGTATTGGAAGCCATGGGAAGCTATCAACTGATCCACGGAGGAGGTGTAGATGGAGAATAGGAGAGGTCCAAGAACAGAACCTTGGGGGACCTAGATGGAGAAAGCAAGAAAAAAAAATCAGGAGATAGCTACTACAATTTACCACCAAACGAAGTCCAATTTGTCAAAAAAAACCCCACTTTATAATTCACCTGGAGACACCAAGTAGTCGAGGTGATATCTACAGATTTACTAACACGTGTTCAAGTTGCAAAACTGTGTGAAGATTTTAAATCGGTCAGGAAAGGGGTTAATATTTACAGAGAATGAATGGTAAGTCCCAGTTGTGTTCTCGTTCTCATCCCTATTATTATGTGCGACCATTTAAACATTTGTGAGCAGAAAGGAAACGTCTCGGCTCTCCACCCTCCCCTCGTTGACATGCTGCATTGAAGCATACGAGATGGAGCCTGTGCAGGGGATCTGCATATGGCGGAGACATTTCGAGACGGGGAGCAGATGGATGCTGAGGGAGACAGAATATCCTGGCACACGCACACACACAGTCAGACGAAAAAAAAAAGCTGCTTATTCAACGGCAACACAATGCTGAGTTCAAAATGCAGATTCAGCTCGAAAAAGGCAAAGAGCAAACTTGTGATCCTGATCTATAGATTTAATATCTTCTCCTTGTAATGGTGCCTCCCTCGGTCCTCTTCATTGCACATCTGTTTTTTTCTGCCTCTCTTGCCAGAGACTCTTCGTAGGTTTTCTCCTTTCCGTGAACTAACATTTCCAGCTCTGTTTCTGCAACCTTCGCTGTTTGCACCAAATTATTTGTCGTGTCTAGTCTGTGCCAACCTTTCTACCACAGAGGGACCCTCGAAATGATATTTAGGCCTCAGGAAACCCATGCTAAAAATCATATCTCACACTCAAGGTGGTGCCAATATGCAGGTAATCCTCATAAAAGAAAAAGAAATGTGGCGTACTTGGTGCATTTTGGCACCTAGAGCCGATGATGTTTTTTATCGCTCCCCTAGTCTATATGAGAAAATTATTTCAGGCACTGAGCTAAAACAAAGAAAAAATGACCACAAAAGAAACACAGACAGTTAAAGGTGTAGTTGAAAGTGTGAAGACCATTGGTGGTCAGTAAGGAAATGTCCCCAATACATTCAGGGCCAGTGTAGTGTCACCTAGCTTTGGTGGTCATTGAGAGAAGAACCTCTTCATACTTTGATAGTCATTGGGAGAAGAATCCCTTCATACTTTGATGGACATTGGGAGAAGAATCCTTTCATACTTTGATAGTCATTGGGAGAAGAATCTCTTCATACTTTGATGGTCATTGGGAGAAGAATCCTTTCATACTTTGATAGTCATTGGGAGAAGAATCTCTTCATATTTTGATGGTCATTGAGGGAAGAATCCCTTCATACTTTGATGGTCATTGAGAGAAGAATCCCTTCATACTTTGATGGTCATTGGGAGAAGAATCCTTTCATACTTTGATAGTCATTGAGAGAAGAATCCCTTCATACTTTGATAGACATTGGGAGAAGAATCCCTTCATACTTTGATGGTCATTGGGAGAAGAATCCCTTCATACTTTGATGGTCATTGGGAGAAGAATCCTTTCATACTTTGATAGTCATTGAGAGAAGAATCCCTTCATACTTTGATGGACATTGGGAGAAGAATCCCTTCATACTTTGATGGTCATTGAGAGAAGAATCCCTCCTTACTTTGGTGATCATTGGAAAAAAAAAACCTCCTTACTTTGATGGTCATTGGGAGAATTCCCCACTATAATTGCGGTCATTAGGTGAAGAACCCCTCCTTACATTGATAATAATTTGGAGAAGAACCTCTCCTTACTTTGGTGGCCATTGGGAGAGCCCCTCCTTACATTGATGATCGTTGGTAAAAAAAAAATGCCCTCCATACTTTGGTGGTCATTGGAAGAATTCCTTTTTATGTTGGTGGTCATTAGGAGAACCCCTTATTACTTTGGTAATAGTTTGAAGAAGAAATACTCCTTACTCTGATAAAGATTTGCAGAAGAACCTCTCCTTACTTTGGAGGCCATTGGGAAGAGAACCCCTCCTTACGTTGATAATAATTTGGAGAACCTATCCTTACTTTGGTGGCCATTGGGAAGAGAACCCCTCCTTACTTTGGTTATCGCTGGGAGAGGAAACTCTCCTTACTTTAATGATCATTGGTGAAAAAAAATTCCTCCTTACTTTGGTGGTCATTGAAAAAAAAAAAGTCCTTACTTTGGTAGTCATTGGGAGGAGAATTCTTCCTTATGTTGGTGGTCATTAGGACCCTTTGCTACTTTGGTAATAGTAATAGTTTGGAGAAGAACTTCTCCTTACTTTGGTGGTCATTGGGAGAGCCCCTCCTTACTTTGATGATCGTTGGTAAAAAAAAAAAAAGCCCTCCATACTTTGGTGGTCGTTGGGAGAATTCCTCTTTATGTTGGTGGCCATTAGGAGAACCCCTTATTACTTTGGTAATAGTTTGAAGAAGAAATACTCCTTACTTTGATAAAGATTTGCAGAAGAACCTCTCCTTACTTTGGTGGCCATTGGGAAGAGAACCCCTCCTTACGTTGATAATAATTTGGAGAACCCTTCCTTACTTTGGTTATCGCTGGGAGAGGAAGCTCTCCTTACTTTAATGATCATTGGTGAAAAAAAATCCCTCCTTACTTTGGTGGTGATTGGGAAGAGAAACTCTCCTTACTTTGGTGATCATTGAAAAAAAAAAAGTCCTTACTTTGGTAGTCATTGGGAGGAGAATTCCTCTTTATGTTGGTGGCCATTAGGAGAACCCCTTATTACTTTGGTAATAGTTTGAAGAAGAAATACTCCTTACTTTGATAACAATTTGCAGAAGAACCTCTCCTTACTTTGGAGGCCATTGGGAAGAGAACCCCTCCTTAGGTTGATAATAATTTAGAGAACCTCTCCTTACTTTGGTGGCCATTGGGAAGAGAACCCCTCCTTACTTTGGTTATAGCTGGGAGAGGAAACTCTCCTTACTTTAATGGGAAGAGAAACTTTCCTTACTTTGGTGCTCATTGAAAAAAAAGACATCTTTACTTTGGTAGTCGGGGGGAGGACAATGCTTCCTTATGTTGGTGGTCATTAGGAGAAGAACCTCTCCTTACTTTGGTGATCATTGGAAATAAAAAAAAACCTCCTTACTTTGGTGGTCATTGGGAGAATTCCCCATTATAATTGCGGTCATTAGCTGAAGAACCCCTCCTTACGTTAATAATAATTTGGAGAACCTCTCCTTACTTTGGTGGCCTTTGGGGAGAGAACCCCTCCTTACTTTGGTGGCCTTTGGGGAGAGAACCCCTCCTTACTTTGGTTATCGCTGGGAGAGGAAACTCTCCTTACTTTAATGATCATTGGTGAAAAAAAAATCCCTCCTTACCTTGGTGATCCTTGAAAAAAAAGACGTCCTTACTTTGGTAGTCGTTGGGTGGAGAATTCTTCCTTATGTTGGTGATCATTAGGAGAAGAACCCTTTGTTACTTTGGTAATAGTTTGGAGAAGAACTTCTCCTTACTTTGGTGGTCATTGGGAGAGCCCCTCCTTACTTTGATGATCGTTGGTTAAAAAAAAAAAAGCCCTCCTTGTTTTGGTGGTCATTGGGAGAATTCCTCTTTATGTTGGTGGCCATTAGGAGAACCCCTTATTACTTTGGTAATAGTTTGAAGAGAAATACTCCTTACTTTGATAAAAATTTGTAGAAGAACCTCTCCTTACTTTGGTGGTCATTAGGAGACCCCCTTCTTACTTTGATGATCATTGGTTAAAAAAAATCCTTCTTATTTTGGTAGTCATTGGGAGAAGAATTCCTCCTTATGTTGGTGGTCATTAGGAGAAAAACCCCTCCTTACTTTGATGATAATTTGGAGAAGAAACTCTTACTTTGCTTGTAATGGAGAAAGAACTCCTTATTTTAGGTATCTTTGGTAGAAAGAAATGCTCCTTACTTTGGTGGTCATTGACAGAAGAACCCCTCCTTACCTTAGTGGTCATTGAGAGAAGAATCCCTCCTTACTTTGGTGGTCATTTAGAGGAGAACTCCCCTTTACTTTGGTGGTTACTGGGAGGAAAACTCCCCCTTATATTGGTGGTCATTAGGAGAAGAACCCCTCCCTACTTTGGTAATCATTTGAAGAACCCCTACTTACTTTGGTGGTCAATCATAGCAGAACCTCATTACTTTTGTGGTCACTGGGAGAAGAACCAGAGGCAGAAAAGCATCAATCCACCACTACTTATGGCTCAAGGAACCCCTAGCCAATTAACTTCTGAAGGAATCCTTAAGGAGAATCACTAAATCACTCAAATCTCATGTTAATGTCATTTCAAAGGCATTTTAAATATTTTCAAATCTTAAACTTTCATTAAAATAGTCCCTGGTGATCCCTCCATTCTTGTTCAGGCACATTATATTAAAGGGTGGCAATGCTCTGCCCCCTCCCAGTTGTGTTCCTACTCTGTCACCCTCTTACACAGACTTCCAATGGAGACTACAAGTGGCCATTTCACCAGATGTTATTTAGACATAGTCCACAGGTGTCTACAGTGCCGGGTCCCGGTAATACTCCATCATACAAATACATTGTAGACAATTGTGCTCCTTCAACCTCGTGGTAACAGTTTGGTAAAGGCCCTTTTCTGTATCAGTATGACTGTGCCCCACGTAGAAAGCCAGCTTAGGACATGGCTTGACCCTTGTGGTATGGAATAACTCGAGTGTCCTGCACGGAGTCCTGACCTCACCTTTACTGAACACCTTTGGGATGAATTAGAATGCCAAACTTGAGCCAGGTCTTCTCACCCAACATTAGTACTTGACCTCACAAATGGGTACAAATTCTCACAGACACCCTCCGCAATCTTGTGAAAAGTCTTCCCAGAAGAGTGGAGGATGACATAGTCATGAAAGACCCAACTCCATATTAACAGCCATGAGGAGATGGGCGGCAAATCCATAAAGACGTGGTTTGACCAGTTTGGTGTAAAGGATCTCGAGTGTCCTGCACAGAGCCCTGACCTCAACTCTACTGAACACCTTTAGTGATTCATTAGAATGCCAAATTTAAACCAGGTCTCCTCACCCAACATTAGTACTTGACCTCACAAATGGCTACAAATTCTCACAGACACCCTCCGCAATCTTGTGAAAAGTCTACCCAGAAGACTGTTATGAAGGACAGGACTCCATATTAATGGCCATGAGGAGATGGGAGGCAACTCCATAAAAACATGGTTTGACCAGTTTTGTGTAAAGGATCTCGAGTGTCCTGCACAGAGCCCTGACCTCAACCCTACTGAACACCTTTGGGATGAATTGGAACTCCAGCAGTGAGCCAGATCTTCTCATCCAACATCAATAGCCGACCTCACAAATGGCCACAAATTTCCACAGACACCCTCTAAAATCTTGTGGAAATTCTTCCTCCATTAGTGGAGGATGTCATAGTCATGAAGGGGATGACTCCATATTAACGGCCATGGGGAAATGGGAAGGAACTTCATAGATACATGGCTTGACCAGTTTGGTGTAAAGGATCTTAAGTGTCCTGCACAGAGCCCTGACCTCAACCCTACTGAACACCTTTGGGATGAATTGGAACCCCACCAATGGGTACAAGTTTCCGCAGACACCCTCCAAAATCTTGTAGAAAATCTTCTGAGAATAGTGGAAGATGCTAAAGCCACAAAGAGGCAAATCATATTAATGGTCATGGTTTTAAAATGTCCAACAAGCTCATAACAGGTATGATAGGTGTCCACAAACCACAAGCCAGCAATGGTTGGACCAATGTGGAGGAACTCGAGTGTCCAGCACAGAGCCCTGACCTCAACCCTACTGAACACCTTTGGGATGAATTAGAATGCCAACTGTAACCAGGTCTTCTCTCTCATCCAACATCAGTACCTGACCTCGCCAATGGGCACATATTCCCACAGACACCCTTCAAAATCTTGTAGAAAGTCTTCCCAGAAGAGTGGAAGGTGCTATAGCCACAAAGAAACACCTCCATATTAATGGTTATGGTTTTGAATTGTCCGACAAGCTCATAACAGGTATGATAGGTGTCCACAAGCCACAAGCCAGCCATGGTTGGGCTAATGTGGAGGAACTCGAGTGCCCAGCACAGAGCCCTGACCTCAACCCTACTGTACACTCTTGGTATGAATTGAAATGCCAATTGTGAGAAAGGTCTTCTCATCCAACATCAATAACCAACCTCACAAATGGGCACAAATTCCCACAGACACCCTCCAAAATCTTGTAGAAATTCTTCCTCGAAGAGTGGAGGATGTCATAGTCACGAAGGGGATGACTGAATACAGGGGCGGACTAACAACTCATGGGGCCCCCGGGCAATAGGGGATCATGGGGCCCCTGTGTCCTTGCCCAAACTCAAAAAAGCCTATGAAAAAGGTACCAGGGGCATCTCATGGGGCCCCCTACTGACCCCAGGCCCTCGGGCAGTGCCTGAGTTTCCAAATGGTCAGTCCGCCCCTGACTGAATATTAACGGCCATGGGGAGATTGGAAGGAACTTCATAGATACATGGTTTGACCAGTTTGGTGTAAAGGATCTCGAGTGTCCTGCACAGAGCCCTGACCTCAACCCTACTGGACACCTTTGGGATGAATTGGAACCCCACCAATGGGTACAAATTTCCGCAGACACCCTCCAAAATCTTGTAGAAAGTCTTCTGAGAATAGTGGAAGATGCTAAATCCACAAAGAGGCAACTCATATTAATGGTCATGGTTTTAAAATGTCCAACAAGCTCATAACAGGTATGATAGGTGTCCACAAACCACAAGCCAGCAATGGTTGGACCAATATGGAGGAACTCGAATGCCCAACACAGAGCCTGGACCTCAAACCTACTGAACACCTTTAGGATGAATTGGAACGCCAATTGTAACCAGGTCTTCTTATCCAACATAAGTACCTGACCTCGCCAATGGGCACAAATTCCCACAGACACCCTTCAAAATCTTGTAGAAAGTCTTCCGAGAAGAGTGGAAGATGCTATAGCCACAAAGAAACAACTCCATATTAATAGTCATGGTTTTGAATTGTCCAACAAGCTCGTAACATGTATGATAGGTGTCCAAAAACCACAAGCCAGTTATGGTTGGACCAATGTGGAGGAACTCGAGTGCCCAGCACAGACCCTGGACCTCAACCCTACTGAACACCTTTAGGATGAATTGGAACGCCAATTATAACCAGGTCTTCTCATCCAACATCAGTACCTGACCTCGCCAATGGGCACAAATTCCCACAGACACCCTTCAAAATCTTGTAGAAAGTCTTCCTCGAAGAGTGGAGGATATCATAGTCACGAAGGGGATAACTGAATTTTAACAGCCATGGGGAGATCGGAAGGAACTTCATAGATACATGGTTTGACCAGTTTGGTGTAAAAGATCTCGAGTGTCCTGCCCAGAGCCCTGACCTCAACCCTACTGAACACCTTTGGGATGAATTGGAACCCCACCAATGGGTAGAAAGTCTTCCCAGAAGAGTGGAAGATGGTACAAAGGGGGGAAACTCCCTTACTAATGGCCATGGTTTTGCAAGCTCATGCAGGTGCGATGGTTAGATGTCCACAATCATTTCACCGTGTAGAGAAGCAAATTATTACTTAACGGTTAGCCCTGACCTCAACCCTACTGAACACTCTTGGTATGAGTTGAAATGCCAATTGTAAGAAAGGTCTTCTCATCCAACATCAATAACCGACCTCACAAATGGGCACAAATTCCCAAAGACACCCTCCAAAACGTTGTGGAAAGGCTTCCTGAAGAATGGAGGATGGTACAAAGGGGGGCAACTCCCTTACTAATGGCCATGGTTTTGCAAGCTCATGCAGGCGCGATGGTCAGATGTCCACAATCATTTGACCGTGTAGAGAAGCAAATTATTACTTAACGGTTCAAAAACAAACATTGCAGGAAATGATGGAATACGATATCTGTGCCAAGAACTGAATTGTGTGCGGTGGGCGTTGAGGACACATTTTGCCGTCTTTGCCTTGGGTGCTACAGGACCTTGTCTCGGCGCCGAAAATACGGCAATGCGAAATGTTGTGCGTTTATTTGTCCTGATTTACAGCAGACGAAGATCAGATGACATTTTAGGAGCCATTCAGGCAGAAGCCCAGAAAACTCCTTAAGGGCTCTCAAACTTTTTTTTTTTACACTGTATAATTATGGGAATTTCTTAGTCTCTAATTTTCCCTTCCTCTTCCCTCCATCTACATGGGAAACCGAAAATCTCCAATCTTCTTCACTTCTAAAATTCCCTAGGCTTGCAGATCCTAAATTATTCTTTATGATTCAATATCTACAGTACATATTCTTTTTTTTTTTCAGTAGGAAAGGATAAAATATGAGATGAAATTAAAAATGACTGTTTGCTAAAACGTCGTAGTCAACTGCCATTTTCCCTCCATAAAATGCCTTATTTTCACCTTTTTTCATCTTAGTGCTGCTGATCTCCGGCATCCTCTTTGTAGCTATTTCAGGTCTCCATACACTCCAGCAATGGCGGCATAGCATTTCTCAGGGCGAGTTTCCCCTTGGGGACAACAGCCGACCATGTCTGTGTAATGTGTGTTGGAATGGCCACTTGTAGTCTCTGTTATAAGACCATGTGACAGGGTGACAACCCAGGAACGCAAATAGGAGGCTGGAAAAAAAATCGCCCTATAAAAGGAAGTGCCTAAATGTGAACAACGAAAAAGGAACACAAGGGAGCGCCAACTAAGTGCAGTATTAAAACACACGTTTATGAGAAAGTGAATGTAAAAAGAGGAAGGCAGGCATGTCTGACTTATCTGAGGTCTGATGGTGGGCACTAGTGAGGTTCTCCGACTAGACTGATATTTCAGCTCCTCACGGGGCTAAAAGACCATGGGGGACCGCGACCGGAAGAAGCAGGGCCAGCCCCTGGAAAACAACTCCCCACCATAATCCCCCCTCTGCCAAACTTTACACTTGGCACAACGCAGTCAGGCAAGTATCGTTCTCCTGACCACCACCAAACCCAGACATGTCCATCGGAGAAGCGTGATTGGTCACTCCAGAGAACACGTCTCCTCTACTCTAGAGTCCAGTGGCAGCGTGCTTTACACCACGGCATCCGACGCTTTCAATTGCACTTGGTGATGTAAGGCTTGGATGCAGCTGCTCGGCCATGGAAACCCATTCCATGAAGCTCTCTACACACTGTTGTTGGGCTCATCTGAAGGCCACACCAAGTTTGGAGGTCTTTAGCTATTGACTCTGCAGACAGTTGGCGACTTCTGCGCACTGTGCGCTTCAGCATGCGCTGACCCCGCCCTGTCATGTGACGTGGCCTACCACTTGGTGGCTGAGTGGCTGTTGTTCCCAGTTGCTTCCACTTTGTTATAATCCCACTAACAGTTGAGCGTGGAATATTTAGTAGCCAGGAAATGTCACGGATGGACTTATTGCCCAGGTGGCCACCTATCACGAGACCACGCTTGGAGTCACTGAGCTCCTGAGAGCGACCCATTCTTTCACAAATGTTTGTAGAAGCAGTCTGCATGCCTAGGGGATGATTGTATACACCTGTGTCCATGGAGGGGATTGGAGCACCTGAATCACATGATATGGGGGGGATTGGAACACCTGAATCACATGATATGGAGGGGATTGGAACACCTGAATCACATGATTGGGAGGGGATTGAAACACCGGAATCACATGATTGGGAGGGGATTGGAACACCTGAATCACATGATATGGAGGGGATTGGAACACCTGAATCACATGATATGGAGGGGATTGGAACACCGGAATCACATGATATGGAGGGGATTGGAACACCTGAATCACATGATATGGAGGTGATTGGAACACCTAAATCACATGATATGGAGGGGATTGGAACACCTGAATCACATGATATGGAGGTGATTGGAACACCTGAATCCAATTATTTGGAAGGGATTGGAACACCTGAATCACATGATATGGAGGGGATTGGAACTCCGGAAGCACATGATATGGAGGGGATTGGAACACCTGAATCACATGATTTGGAGGGGATTGGAACACCTGAATCACATGATATGGAAGTGATTGGGACACCTGACTCACATGATATGGAGGGCATTGGAACACCGGAATCACATGATATGGAGGGGATTGGAACACCGGAATCACATGATATGGAGGGGATTGGAACACCTGAATCACATGATATGGAGGTGATTGGAACACCTAAATCACATGATATGGAGGGGATTGGAACACCTGAATCACATGATATGGAGGTGATTGGAACACCTGAATCCAATTATTTGGAAGGGATTGGAACACCTGAATCACATGATATGGAGGTGATTGGAACACTTGAATCCAATTATTTGGAAGGGATTGGAAAACCGGAATCACATGATATGGAGGGGATTGGAACACCTGAATCACATGATATGGAGGTGATTGGAACACCTGAATCCAATTATTTGGAGGGGATTGGAACACCTGAATCACATGATATGGAGGTGATTGGAACACCTGAATCCAATTATTTGGAAGAGATTAGAAAACCGGAATCACATGATATGGAGGGGATTGGAACACCTGAATCACATGCTATGGAGGGGATTGGAACACCGGAATCACACAATATGGAGGGCATTGGAACTCCGGAAGCACATGATATGGAGGGGATTGGAACACCTGAATCACATGATATGGAGGGAATTGGAACACCTGAATCCAATTATTTGGAGGGGATTGGAACACCTGAATCACATGATATGGAGGGGATTGGAACACCTGAATCCAATTATTTGGACGGGATTGGAACACCTGAATCACATGATATGGAGGAGATTGGAACACCTGAATCCAATTATTTGGAGGGGATTGGAACACCTGAATCACATGATATGGAGGGGATTGGAACACCTGAATCCAATTATTTGGAGGGGATTGGAACACCTGAATCACATGATATGGAGGGGATTGGAACACCTGAATCACATGATATGGAGGGGATTGGAACACCTGAATCCAATTATTTGGAGGGGATTGGAACACCTGAATCACATGATATGGAGGGGATTGGAACACCTGAATCCAATTATTTGGAGGGGATTGGAACACCTGAATCACATGATATGGAGGGGATTGGAACACCTGAATCCAATTATTTGGAGGGGATTGGAACACCTGAATCACATGATATGGAGGGGATTGGAACACCTGAATCACATGATATGGAGGGGATTGGAACACCTGAATCCAATTATTTGGAGGGTGGGTCCAATACTTTTGGCAATACAGTGTATATGTGGTGGTCATGTGTCTACAAATGTTGGCCTTACACTGTACAATGACATGGAGGGCGGGGGCAATACTTTTGGCAATATAGTGCCAACCTCAACATGAAGCTTGGTCCCACACCCTCCCATCTCTTGGTGGTTTAGTATGACAGGCAGCCTCCTTGACCATTAGGGATGCTCCGGAGGTGGCAAGGGCGGGGCTAACCTTGACTTTTTACAAACCATGAGATTAGCTTGCAACTGGGTCAGTTGGATGCTTCGAGACGCTGTTATTCGCTACTAAAAGCAACCTCCATTTTGATTTTTTTTTTTTTTTCGGCATCTACTCCCGATAAACTGTCCAGGATTGTGATGGGTTTACTAGAAGGTTGATATTTCTATTCAGCGCCGGATGGCGAACACAGCTGTTGTAGCTTCCAATAGCTCCCCAGCTGTGCTCTTAATTATTTCAATTAATTAGGATAATTGCACTTAGGTTCTGTCTGCCTGAAGAAGCTTTGCAATTCAGGCGGTGATATTTTAAGAATTCGTCTAGTGGCTTCTGCGCCCGGAGAATCGGCTCCGGAATTTACAGCACGTGTAATGAATGTTAGAGCATCTTCAGACTGTTTAGTAAATAGCATCTGCGCTAGCGAGCTCCTGGGACCAATAACCAAAACGTCAACCCGGACCAGTGAGCTGCAGGGATGCCAAGTGCTTACATCTGAAGTGGATGGAGGGAAACTAGTACAGAACGAGTAGATGTACAGATGTTGAATTAGCGGGAATTACCGTAGAATGCGGTCACCATTGTGTAAGACACTTGGAGGGTGTATTTATATAACAGAGAACCCGACATTCACCAAACCTTCACCGGAGGCGAATCTCCCAGATGAGGGTGTCTTAGAAGATATTGGATTTACTACAAAGAAATGCTTGGTGAAAGTCACAGCTTTATGAATACGCCCCATATATCTCATCGTGACCTGCTCAGATGTCTCACTGCCAAACTGAGGACTGGAAGTCTTGGTCTGGTCTTGGTCTAGACTTGGTGCTGGTCTGGTCTTGGTCTAATTGTGGCCTGGTCTAGTCTTGGTCCTGCTCTCGGTCTGGTCTTGGTCCTGCTCTTGGCTTGGTCTTGGTCCTGCTCTTGGCCTGGGCTAGGCGTTCGCCTGGTCATGAGATAAAAACAAACAGAGGACGCACCGGCCTAGTGCCCCATATATCTCATTGTGACCTGCTCAGATGTCTCACTGCCAAACTGAGGACTGGAAGTAAACTTCCAGCATTTTCTGAGACATTTAAACCACTAATCCTTCAGAATCATGCTCATAACATTGACTAAAACCTGGTGGAAGGGGGTTCCTTTCCATTCGTCTGGTCTTGGTCTAATCGTGGTTTTGGTCTTGGTCTGGTCTTGGTCTAGACTTGGTGCTGGTCTGGTCTTGGTCTAATTGTGGCCTAGTCTAGTCTTGGTCCTGCTCTCGGTCTGGTCTTGGTCTGGTCTTGATCCTGCTCTTGGCTTGGGCTAGGCGTTGGCCTGGTCATGAGATAAAAACAAACAGGGGACACACCGGCCCAGTGCCCCATATATCTCATTGTGACCTGCTCAGATGTCTCACTGCCAAACTGAGGACTGGAAGTCTTGGTCTGGTCTTGGTCTAGACTTGGTGCTGGTCTGGTCTTGGTCTAATTGTGGCCTGGTCTAGTCTTGGTCCTGCTCTCGGTCTGGTCTTGGTCTGGTCTTGGTCCTGCTCTTGGCCTGGGCTAGGCGTTGGCCTGGTCATGAGATAAAAACAAATTGTGACCTGCTCCTGACTAAAACCTGGTGGAAGGGGGTTCCTTTCCATTCATCTGGTCTTGGTCTAATCGTGGTTTTTGTCTTGGTCTGGTCCTGGTCTAGACTTGGTGCTGGTCTGGTCTTGGTCTAATTGTGGCCTAGTCTAGTCTTGGTCCTGCTCTCGGTCTGGTCTTGGTCTGGTCTTGGTCCTGCTCTTGGCTTGGGCTAGGCGGTGGCCTGGTCATGAGATAAAAACAAACAGGGGACACACCGGCCCAGTGCCCCATATATCTCATTGTGACCTGCTCAGATGTCTCACTGCCAAACTGAGGACTGGAAGTCTTGGTCTGGTCTTGGTCTAGACTTGGTGCTGGTCTGGTCTTGGTGTAATTGTGGCCTAGTCTAGTCTTGGTCGTGCTCTCGGTCTGGTCTTGGTCTGGTCTTGGTCCTGCTCTTGGCTTGGGCTAGGCGGGGGCCTGGTCATGAGATAAAAACAAACAGGGGACACATTGGCCCAGTGCCCCATATATCTCATTGTGACCTGCTCAGATGTCTCACTGCCAAACTGAGGACTGGAAGTCTTGGTCTGGTCTTGGTCTAGACTTGGTGCTGGTCTGGTCTTGGTCTAATTGTGGCCTGGTCTAGTCTTGGTCCTGCTCTCGGTCTGGTCTTGGTCTGGTCTTGGTCCTGCTCTTGGCCTGGGCTAGGCGCTGGCCTGGTCATGAGATAAAAACAAACAGAGGACGCACCGGCCTAGTGCTCCATATATCTCATTGTGACCTGCTCAGATGTTTCACTGCCAAACTGAGGACTGGAAGTAAACTCAGCATTTCCTGAGACATTTAAACCACTAATCCTTCAGAATCAAGCTCATAACATTGACTAAAACCTGGTGGAAGGGGGTTCCTTTCCATTTGTCTGGTCTTGGTCTAATCGTGGTTTTGGTCTTGGTCTTGTCCTGGTCTAGACTTGGTGCTGGTCTGGTCTTGGTCTAATTGTGGCCTGGTGTAGTCTTGGTCCTGCTCTCGGTCTGGTCTTGGTCTGGTCTTGGTCCTGCTCTTGGCCTGGGCTAGGCGTTGGCTAGGCGTTGGCCTGGTTATGAGATAAAAACAAACAGAGGACACACCGGCCTAGTGCCCCATATATCTCAATGTGACCTGCTCAGATGTTTCACTGCCAAACTGAGGACTGGAAGTAAACTTCAAGCATTTACTGACATTTAAACCACTAATCCTTCAGAATCATGCTCATAACATTGACTAAAACCTGGTGGAAGGGGGTTCCTTTCCATTCATCTGGTCTTGGTCTAATCGTTGTTTTTGTCTTGGTCTGGTCTTGGTCCTGCTCTTGGCCTGGGCTAGGCGTTGGCCTGGTTATGAGATAAAAACAAACAGGGGACGCACCGGCCTAGTGCCCCATATATCTCATTGTGACCTGCTCAGATGTCTCACTGCCAAACTGAGGACTGGAAGTAAACTTCAAGCATTTCCTGAGACATTTAAACCACTAATCCTTCAGAATCAAGCTCATAACATTGACTAAAACCTGGTGGAAGGGGGTTCCTTGGAACCCCAAATGGTGTTTTATTTTTTTCTAGTTCAAATAAAATGAATATTGATGAACATTTGTGGAGTGCCATTCTCTTCCTTGCTTCTCCACCATTTACATTGGGGCCTAAGAATTTGTCTATGGGCACACTCAGGAAATGGCATAGTCCGGTCTTAGTCTTGGTCTGCTCTTGGTCTATCCTTGGTTTTGGTCTAATTTTGGTCTTTGTCTGGCCTTGGTCCTGGTCTCAGTCTGGTTTCGGTCTGGTCTTGGGCTGGGCCTAATTGTGGTTTTGGTCTGGTATTAGCATTTGTCTGGTCTTGGTCTAATCGTGGTTTTGGTCTTGGTCTGGTCCTGGTCTAGACTTTGTGCTTGTCTGGTCTTGGTCTAATTGCGGCCTTGGTCTAGTCTGGGTCCTGCTCTCGGTCTGGTCTTGATCCTGCTCTTGGCCTGGGCTAGGCGTTGGCCTGGTCATGAGATAAAAACAAACAGAGGGAACACCGGCCTAGTGCATTACCTTTAAAAAATGTTTTTAATAATGATAAAAGTAGGTATTGTACTCACAAAATGTCAATACAGTCAAGGGTACATCATGAAAGAACCGCTTTGTCCAATCCGCACTACGTGTCTGTCCGTAATGGGAACTCTGGACCTCCAACAGGCTTACACTTTTCGAGGACTTGTCTCTTCCTCAGAGCTAACTGACCAAATGTCTGTACCCTCTCTTATATATGTTCACTAACGAATAGTCAAAGGTTACACGTGGGCCATCCTAAAAGCTCCCAGGGGCGGGGACAAGTTTCACAAGGGATGGTACCGTACTGAATAAAAAATACAAAATACAAAAATTTAAAAAATATTTTGGCCTGGTCATGGTCTAATCATGGTTTTTGTCTTGGCTTGGTGTTAGTCTGGTCTTGGTCTAGTCATGGCTTTGATGTGATCTTGGTCCTGTTCTTGGTCTGGTCTTGGTCCTGCTCTCAGTCTGGTCTGGGCTTGGCATTGGTCTGGTCATGGTCTAATCATGGTTTTGGTCTTGTATTGGTGTTGGTCTGGTTTTGGATATGTTCTGCTTTTGGTCTTATTGTGGACTTGTTCTTAGTCTAGTCTTGGTTTTGGTCTGATCTTGGTCTAACCTTGGTCTTGTTCTAATCTTGGTCTTGGTCTGGCTTTGGTCTTGGTCTCAGTCTGATCTTTGTCTGGCCTTGGTCCTGCTCTCAATCTGGTCTTGGTTTGAGCTTGGTGTTGGTCTGGTCATGGGCTAATCATGGTTTTGGTCTTGTATTGGTGTTGGTCTGGTATTGGATATGTTCTGCTTTTGGTCTTATTGTGGACTTGTTCTTGGTCTAATTTTGGTATCAATCCTGATCTCGGTCTTGGCCTTGGTGTTGGTCTGATCTTGGTCTAACCTTGGTCTTGGTTTAATTTTGGTCTTGGTCTGGATTTAGTCTTGGTCTCAGTCTGATCTTGGTCTGGCCTTGGCCCTGCACTCAATCTGGTCTTGGTCTGGGCTTGGTGTTGGCTTGGTCATGGTCTAATCATGGTATTGGCATTGTATTGGTGTTGGTCTGGTCTTGGTCTTGGATATGGTCTGGTCTTAGTTTTATTGTGGACTCGTTCCTGGTCTATTCTTGGTCTTGGTCCTGGTCTCAGTCTGGTCTAGGTGTTGGTCTGGTGATGGTCTAATCATGGTTTTGGTCTTATATTGGTGTTGGTCTGGTCTTTGTCGTGGATATGGTCTGATCTTGGTCTTATTGTGGACTTGTTGCTGGTCTAAGCATGGTCCTGGTCTCGGTCTGGTCTTGGTGATGGCCTGGTCATGGTCTAATCATGGTTTTGGTCTTTTATTGATGTTGGTGTTGGTATGGTCTTGGATATGGTCTGATCTTGGTCTTATTGTGGAGGTGTTGCTGGTCTAAGCATGGTCCTGGTCTCGGTCTGTTCTTGGTGTTGGCCTGGTCATGGTCTAATCATGGTTTTGATCTTGTATTGGTGTTGGTCTGGTCTTGGTCTTGGATACAGTCTGATCTTAGTCTTATTGTGGACTTGTTGCTGGTCTAAGCATGGTCTTGGTCTCGGTCTGGTCTTGGTGATGGCCTGGTCATGGTCTAATCATGGTTTTGGTCTTGTATTGATGTTGGTCTGGTCTTGGTCTTGGATATGGTCTGATCTTAGTCTTGTTGTGGACTTGTTGCTGGTCTAAGCATGGTCCTGGTCTCGGTCTGGCCTTGGTGTTGGCCTGGTCTTGATCTAATCATGGTTTTGATCTTGTATTGGTGTTGGTCTGGTCTTGGTCTTGCATATGGTCTGATCTTAGTCTTATTGTGGACTTGTTGCTGGTCTAAGCATGTTCCTGGTCTCGGTCTGTTCTTGGTGATGGCCTGGTCATGGTCTAATCATGGTTTTGGTCTTGTATTGGTGTTGGTCTTGGATATGGTCTGATCTTAGTCTTATTGTGGACTTGTTGCTGGTCTAGGCATGCTCCTGGTCTCGGTCTGGTCTTGGTGATGGCCTGGACATTGTCTAATCATGGTTTTGGTCTTGTATCGATGTTGGTATGGTCTTGGATATGGTCTGGTCTTGGTCTAATCTTGGTTTTTGTCCTGGTCTCGGTCTGGTCTGGTTTTC
Source organism: Staurois parvus (assembly GCF_062004578.1). Lineage (NCBI taxonomy): Eukaryota > Metazoa > Chordata > Amphibia > Anura > Ranidae > Staurois > Staurois parvus. Next base: position 58,922 of record NW_028319846.1, read on the forward strand.
GGCCTTGAACTTGGGTTTTGGTCACCTGCCATAAGGATCCTTGTTTATGAACATCCTGTAATCTTGTGATAATGCTCTATATTGTCTCTCACGTATGTGCTGTCACCCTGCCACATGCATCCCTGGTGGAGCACGCAAGCAGCCATGCCAACAAACATTTCCCAGGCGCTGGTCCAGAGCAGTAATGCACAGCCACCTTCAGTGTGTGCGAAGACGTGGATATAACACTCATCATCATTTAAATGCTTTGAAAGACTTAGTATATTGAACACGTTATTTGGACTTTTTTTACCACGCCATTCCAGACTCTACAAACTATTATTATCTGTTTGAATATAGATTTTGTGTGATATATGCTGCCGTTTAATCCCCTTGATTTCAATACGTTTGTGTGTTTTATCTCAGTATATAGGTTTCCACCAAAGAACCGGTCATTTCCCATGAAAATGTAGAAATTTATTAGTGAGATAAAAAAAAAAATCTTATTTTTGGCTTGAGTTCTGCTTTGAATGTCAACGCCTGTCCAAAGTCTAATCTATGACATCTAGCCCCGTGTGGGTTGATAATGCGATGCGATGCAGGTGAGGCTTTGAATGCGTCGTGCTGTTATTGATGGTAAAATGTTGAATCTCTTTATATCTTCCTTCCTTTCAGACTTCTTTCATGGCTTCAGAAGTGCTGTTAAGATTTTGATCCCAGCTGGCCTCGGCTCTCAAGAGGCGGCATCAAATAATCCTGTCTCCGAATTTTCCCTGGAAGGTGGATTAATGCTGATTTGTTTCCAGATTCTTACAGGAATGAATGTATAGGCAAGGTCAGCCGGATCGATGCTGATTAGCCAAAGAACCATCATCGAGCCTGCTTAGTATTTATGGGATGTTTGGCCCATCGGTGGTGGTGGAGGGGGGAGTTCATCTTCCAGGAACCTCCTGTGCCGGCACACAAGTAGCCAAATCTGTAGGACTTAAAGGGGTCATTGTATTAAAAACAAAATGTGTTGTGCCAATGGCCTAAGTAGAGGAAAGGAAGGGTTGTAAGCCTGTTAATATGGCGGGAGCAGGGGTGGGCTGACAACTCGTGGGGCCCCCCCGGGCAATAAGGGATCATGGGGCCCCTGTGTCCTTGCCCACACTCAAACCACACCCAAAAAAGCCTGTAAAAGGTACCAGGGGCATTTCATGGGACCCCCTACTGACCACGGGCCCTCGGGCAGTGCTCGAATGGTCAGTCTGCCCCTGGGCGGGAGGGTAATGGGCAGGGCAGATGGGAGGAAGGGTTAGATGGGTGATAGAACCATAGATCTTAGCTGACAGGGCAGCGCTGGAAGAAAGGGAGGATGGTGAGGGGGCCAGCACTGGATTTGAAGACAGGAAAAGTCTGTCTGAGTTGGCAGCGGTGGACGAAGGGCCATAACGGGGATTATCTTACTGCTGTACAGGGTTGGTAAAGCAACAGGAATTGTGGTCTGCCTCCTTATCTGTCTGGTGTCTCTTCAATGCTGCTGCTCCTTTGGGTGTCATTCCATTACTGCGCCTCCTTTGGGTATCACTCCATTACTGCGCCTCCTTTAGGTGTCACTCCTTTGCTGTTTTTCCTTTGTTGGGGGAGCTTTTCTGCCAGGTGTCACTCCATTGCTGTTCTTCTTTTGGGTGTCACTCCATTGCTGTTCCTCTTTTGGGTGTCACTCCATTACTGCTCCTCCTTTGGGTGTCACTCCATTACTGCTCCTCCTTTGGGTGTCACTCCATTGCTGTTCCTCCTTTGGGTATCACTCCATAACTGCTCCTCTTTTTGGGTTTCACTCCATTACTGCTCCTCCTTTGGGTATCACTCCTTTGCTGTTTTTCCTTTTATGGGGAGCTTTTCTGCCAGGTGGCACTCCATTGCTGTTCTTCTTTTGGGTGTCACTCCATTGCTGTTCCTCTTTTGGGTGTCACTTTATGGCTGCTCCTCCTTTGGGTGTCACTCCATTACTGCTCCTCCTTTGGGTGTCACTCCATTGCTGTTCCTCCTTTGGGTATCACTCCATAACTGCTCCTCTTTTTGGTTTCACTCCATTACTGCTCCTCCTTTCGGTATCACTCCTTTGCTGTTTTTCCTTTTATGGGGAGCTTTTCTGCCAGGTGTCACTCCATTGCTTTTCCTATTTTGGTTGTCACTCTATTGCTGTTTCTCTTTAGGGTGTCACTCTGTTACTGTTCCTCTTTTGGGTGTCACTCTGTTACTGCTCCTCCTTTGGGTGTCACTCTATTGCTGTTCTTTTTTTGGATGCCACTCCATTGCTCTTCCGCCTTTGGGTATCACTCCATTACTGCTCCTCCTATGGGTGTCATTCCATTGCTGTTTCTCTTTTGGGTATCACTCCATTACTGTTCCTCCTTTGGGTGTCACTCCATTGCTGTTCCTCCTTTGGGTGTCACTCCATTGCTGCTCCTTGTTTGGGTGTTACTCCATTGCTGTTTCTCTCTTGGGTGTCACTCTATTACAGCTCCTCTTTTGGGTGTCACTCCATTGCTGCTCCTTCTGTGGGTGTCACTTCATTACTGTTCCTCCTTTGGGTATCACTCCTTTGCCGTTTTTCCTTTTATGGGGAGTTTTTCTGCCAGGTGTCACTCCATTGCTTTTCCTATTTTGGGTTTCACTCTATTGAGGTCCTCCTTTGGGCGTCACTCCATTGCTGTTTCTCTTTTGGGTGTCACTCTATTGCTGCTCCTCCTTTGGGTGTCACTCCATTGCTGCTCCTTCTGTGGGTGTCACTCCATTGCTGCTCCTCCTTTGGGTATCACTCCATTACTGCTCCTCCTTTGGGTGTCACTCCATTGCTGCTCCTTCTGTGGGTGTCACTCCATTGCTGCTCCTCCTTTGGGTATCACTCCATTACTGCTCCTCCTTTGGGTATCACTCCATTGCTGTTTTTCCTTTTATTGGGAGTTTTTCTGCCAGGTGTCACTCCATTGCTTTTCCTATTTTGGGTGTCACTCTATTGAGGTCCTCCTTTTGGTGTCACTCCATTGCTGTTTCTCTTTTGGGTGTCACTCTATTGCTGCTCCTCCTTTGGGTGTCACTCTATTGCTGCTCCTCCTTTGGGTGTCACTCCATTACTGCTTCTCCTTCGGGCGTCACTCCAATACCACTCTTCCTTTTTCTTTTGGCAAGCCAAACCACCGTCTGTCTTCCATTGCCGCTCTCCCTTTGGGTGTCAGTCCATTGCCATCCCTCCTTTTCTGGCGAGCTCTTCAGCCAATGAGCGATGCTCTAGAAACAGGTGAGCGCTCTCTTTAGCTAGTCATGACACGACCTTAAATCACGGTGGTTTAACCAAGTCTTGTGCAACGACATCCCCTCCCCCCCCCCAACCTTTTCCTGTTCGGTGTTCTGTACAACCCATCGTTGGCCTAATTGAACCCTTTACAGTCGCTTGTCATCCAATATTATGATATTATTATAGGTAATGTAACCACAACTATGGAATATATTACCGATGAGTGCGCCTCAGTCAAAATAAATCCTTCAATGAACCGGCATTATTCCGTACGATGCTCTGATGTTCTCTTCCTCCTCGTCCCCCACCCCCTCGGCTGGCAACATATAAGTGCGGTCAGAGGATCGGGCCCCAGCCATCACATGACAGCCATAAGCGGGGACCCCGGTGTGCCGCCTCTCCGCTTCATCCACTCAAGAGCAGACTAACAGCTTCATAACCCAGCAGGTTATCATTAAAATAATATATACTTTGCATCAGCCCTGCGCATTGATTTAAGCCTGCGGTTACGGAAAAAGAAACAGATTTTTAGTGAGTTATTAAAAGGCCTCTTACAATATCTCAGAATATTTGAAAAATGAAATCACCAGATGTATAACGCGGCGTAGAAGAGAGAGAGACAAAAAAAAAAACAATGACAACCGGCCTTAAAAGCCTTCACAATCCATCGCCTGTGCCGGTCCTGTGACCGAGGAAAGGCTCGGCTCTGCTCTGGGCCGGGCCCACGTCTCCCAAAGAAATTATATATATTTTTTTTTTCACAATTTGCAGCATTAGGCCTTCACTTTTTTTAAAAATTAAAGTTCAGTTTTGGGTCTCAGATAAAAAAAAAAAAAGGAAAAAGGATGCCGTGGAACTAACAAGAGTGCAGAAGAGGATAATTCCTGAGCAGGGATGAGCTTTGGGTTTGGGTTGATGGAAAGTTCGACCTGAACTCTAGGGGTATACAGGAGATACATTATAATGTGATGGGTGGTTTGTGGTCTTAGAAGGTGCTCACCAACAACTGTGGAGTCCCGATGGACCCTTTGCGTACTCACACACCCAAACCATACCATGGCCACATGGCCTCAACATGAAGAGGGAACCAAGTCCAGCCCCCCAGCAAGCCATCATGGTGCTTGCTGGGGGGCTGGACTTGGCAAAAGCCAATGTGTTTTGGGGTCCCCCTTCATTAGTGCTTAAACCTTGATCATGCAGGTGCCTGGATGCAGAAAGCCATTCATATAGGAGGGTAGGATATCTGGAGTCCTCCTTATTCTAAAAAGGTCTCCCAGATTCCGATAAGTCCACCGAGCCAGGGATGGGGCTCTACAGTCTTTTGACTGTAGCTAACAGCAGTGCAGGCACAAGGTTGGTGGTCCACAGGAAGGCACCCAGGAACTGGACCTTGGAAACTTAGTAAGGAGACTGCAAGGACACTCATTGGGAGGTAGATACAGGTACCTGCTGAGATCTAGGACATGGTCAGATGGCATGCCATGGTCAGCATGGATGGACAGCAAGAATGTAGTCAGTAGCCAAGCCAGAGTCTTACACGAGGAGATGGAGTAAGCGTAGTCAAGCAGCAGGCCGAGGTCAATACAAGGAAGACAGCAGAGGCAAGCCAAGGTCAGAGTCCAGAATCCACAAAGCAAGATCAGGAGTAGGCCCGGTCAGCAACGGGAGATCAGACAATGATAGTAGGAACGAGGGAACACAGGTCACGGAAAGCTGAAGAACACATCCAGGCCTCCTTTAAAAAGGCAGCTTGGCGCCATTCATGTGATTGCATGCGGCACTGGTGCACACAGATGTGTCAGTGCATGCTGGTCACTGACCGAAGTCCATCTCTGTGATGGCTTTCTTGGCACGGCCAACAGGAATTTTTCTATACTTAAATGCAGCCACCGCTTCCAGATACTGGTAGGCTGAAATATATTCGATTTTCCTTCTTGGGTTTAGATATAGTTTTACTGGACTGAATGTATTCTATCTCCAGAAGAGGAATTTAAGGGAGGATATGATCGCCTCGTATTAATACATAAATTGGGCCCATGCTTTATAAGGGTTCTTCACCGTCCATCAGATCAGTTATGAGGTTTGGGGTTCTTCAGGGGGGGGGGAATGCAGATTTTTATTTATTATTGTGTCTTGAGGTTGAACTCAATGGACATGGGATTTTCATTCACCTTCCTATATAACTATAATAATGAACTCCTCCGTGGCTGATTCTTATCCGTACATTGAGAGCCGGTCTTGTAAAGAATAAAGCAGCCGTCGCTGGAAACATAAATTACGGCACAGCCGGGAAGGATATTTAACAATGTAATTTTTCTTTTTCGCTGTCACGTGCTAAAATACTGATTTCTGACAATATATATTTTTTGGCTTCTCTGTGTAAAAAGGTCAATGCTTCATGATTAGAAGTGATCCTAAATGGCCACGTATACAACAGATACAGGATGAATTCCCGGATATTAAAGAAACTCAATCAGTTCTAAAAAAAATCTATTTTGTTTAAAAACCTACTTCTCCGGTGAGTTGGGTCTCTATTGTGTTCAAAAACCTACTTCTCCGGTGAGTTGGGTCTCTATTGTGTTCAAAAACCTACTTCTCCGGTGAGTTGGGTCTCTATTGTGTTCAAAAACCTACTTCTCCGGCGAGTTGGAACTCTATTGTGTTCAAATACCTACTTCTCCGGAGAGTTGGGTCTCTATTTTGTTCAAATACCTACTTCTCCGGCGAGTTGGGTCTCTATTGTGTTAAAAAACCTACTTCTCCGGTGAGTTGGGTCTCTATTGTGTTCAAAAACCTACTTCTCCGGCGAGTTGGAACACTATTGTGTTCAAAAACCTACTTCTCCGGCGAGTTGGGTCTCTATTGTGTTCAAATACCTACTTTTCCGTTGAGTTGGAACTCTATTTTGTTCAAATACCTACTTCTCCAGTGAGCTGGGTCTCTATTTTGTTCAAATACCTACTTCTTTGTTGAGTTAGAACTCTATTGTGTTCAAAAACCTACTTCTCCGGTGAGTTGGGTCTCTATTGTGTTCAATTACCTACTTTTCCGTTGAGTTGGAACTCTATTTTGTTCAAATACTTACTTCTCCAGTGAGCTGGGTCTCTATTTTCTTCAAATACCTATTTCTCCGGCGAGTTGGGTCTCTATTTTGTTCAAATACCTACTTCTCCAGTGAGTTGGGTCTCTATTGTGTTCAAATACCTACTTCTCTGGCGAGTTGGAACTCTATTTTGTTCAAATACCTACTTCTCCGGTGAGTTGGGTCTCTATTTTGTTTAAATACCTACTTCTCTGGTGAGTTGGGTCTCTATTTTGTTCAAATACCTACTTCTCTGGCGAGTTGGGTCTCTATTTTGTTCAAATACCTACTTCTCTGGCGAGTTGGGTCTCTATTATGTTCAAATACCTACTTCTCCGGTGAGTTGGGTCTCTATTTTGTTTAAATACCTACTTCTCTGGTGAGTTGGGTCTCTATTTTGTTCAAATACCTACTTCTCCAGTGAGTTGGGTCTCTATTGTGTTCAAATACCTACTTCTCTGGCGAGTTGGAACTCTATTTTGTTCAAATACCTACTTCTCCGGTGAGTTGGGTCTCTATTTTGTTTAAATACCTACTTCTCTGGTGAGTTGGGTCTCTATTTTGTTCAAATACCTACTTCTCTGGCGAGTTGGGTCTCTATTTTGTTCAAATACCTACTTCTCTGGCGAGTTGGGTCTCTATTATGTTCAAATACCTACTTCTCCGGTGAGTTGGGTCTCTATTTTGTTTAAATACCTACTTCTCTGGTGAGTTGGGTCTCTATTTTGTTCAAATACCTACTTCTCTGGTGAGTTGGGTCTCTATTATGTTCAAATACCTACTTCTCCAGTGAGTTGGGTCTCTATTTTGTTTAAATACCTACTTCTCTGGTGAGTTGGGTCTCTATTTTGTTCAAATACCTACTTCTTCGGTGAGTTGGGTCTCTATTTTGTTCAAATACCTACTTCTCCGGTGAGCTGGAACTCTATTTTGTTCAAATACCTACTTCTCCAGTGAGCTGGAACTCTATTTTGTTCAAATACTTACTTCTCCAGTGAGCTGGGCCTCTATTTTGTTCAAATACCTATTTCTCCAGTGAGTTGGGTCTCTATTTTGTTCAAATACCTACTTCTCCGGTGAGTTGGGTCTCTATTGTGTTCAAATACCTACTTCTCCGGTGAGTTGGGTCTCTATTTTGTTCAAATACCTACTTCTCCGGAGAGTTGGGTCTCTATTTTGTTCAAATACCTACTTCTCCGGTGAGTTGGGTCTCTATTTTGTTCAAATACCTACTTCTCCGGTGAGTTGGGTCTCTATTGTGTTCAAATACCTACTTCTCCGGTGAGTTGGGTCTCTATTGTGTTCAAAAACCTACTTCTCCGGAGAGTTGGGTCTCTATTTTGTTCAAATACCTACTTCTCCAGTGAGTTGGGTCTCTATTTTGTTCAAATACCTACTTCTCCGGTGAGTTGGGTTTCTATTGTGTTCAAATACCTACTTCTCCGGTGAGTTGGGTCTCTATTTTGTTCAAATACCTACTTCTCCGGTGAGTTGGGTCTCTATTTTGTTCAAATACCTACTTCTCCGGTGAGTTGGAACTCCATTGTGTTCAAATACCTACTTCTCCGGTGAGTTGGGTCTCTATTGTGTTCAAATACCTACTTCTCCGGTGAGTTGGAACTCCATTGTGTTCAAATACCTACTTCTCCGGTGAGTTGGGTCTCTATTTTGTTCAAATACCTATTTCTTCGGTGAGTTGGAACTCCATCGTGTTCAAATACCTACTTCTCCGGTGAGTTGGGTCTCTATTGTGTTCAAATACCTACTTCTCCAGTGAGCTGGGTCTCTATTGTGTTCAAATACCTACTTCTCCGGTGAGTTGGGTCTCTATTGTGTTCAAATACCTACTTCTCCGGAGAGTTGGGTCTCTATTTTGTTCAAATACCTACTTCTCCGGTGAGTTGGGTCTCTATTGTGTTCAAATACCTACTTCTCTGGCGAGTTGGAACTCTATTATGTTCAAATACCTACTTCTCCGGTGAGTTGGGTCTCTATTGTGTTCAAATACCTACTTCTCCAGAGAGTTGGGTCTCTATTTTGTTCAAATACCTACTTCTCCGGTGAGTTGGAACTCTATTTTGTTCAAATACCTACTTCTCCGGTGAGTTGGGTCTCTATTGTGTTCAAATACCTACTTCTCCGGTGAGTTGGGTCTCTATTTTGTTTAAATACCTACTTCTCTGGTGAGTTGGGTCTCTATTTTGTTCAAATACCTACTTCTTCGGTGAGTTGGGTCTCTATTTTGTTCAAATACCTACTTCTCTGGCGAGTTGGAACTCTATTGTGTTCAAATACCTACTTCTCCGGTGAGCTGGAACTCTATTTTGTTCAAATACCTACTTCTCCAGTGAGCTGGAACTCTATTTTGTTCAAATACTTACTTCTCCAGTGAGCTGGGCCTCTATTTTGTTCAAATACCTATTTCTCCAGTGAGTTGGGTCTCTATTTTGTTCAAATACCTACTTCTCCGGTGAGTTGGGTCTCTATTGTGTTCAAATACCTACTTCTCCGGTGAGTTGGGTCTCTATTTTGTTCAAATACCTACTTCTCCGGAGAGTTGGGTCTCTATTTTGTTCAAATACCTACTTCTCCGGTGAGTTGGGTCTCTATTTTGTTCAAATACCTACTTCTCCGGTGAGTTGGGTCTCTATTGTGTTCAAATACCTACTTCTCCGGTGAGTTGGGTCTCTATTGTGTTCAAAAACCTACTTCTCCGGAGAGTTGGGTCTCTATTTTGTTCAAATACCTACTTCTCCAGTGAGTTGGGTCTCTATTTTGTTCAAATACCTACTTCTCCGGTGAGTTGGGTTTCTATTGTGTTCAAATACCTACTTCTCCGGTGAGTTGGGTCTCTATTTTGTTCAAATACCTACTTCTCCGGTGAGTTGGGTCTCTATTTTGTTCAAATACCTACTTCTCCGGTGAGTTGGAACTCCATTGTGTTCAAATACCTACTTCTCCGGTGAGTTGGGTCTCTATTGTGTTCAAATACCTACTTCTCCGGTGAGTTGGAACTCCATTGTGTTCAAATACCTACTTCTCCGGTGAGTTGGGTCTCTATTTTGTTCAAATACCTATTTCTTCGGTGAGTTGGAACTCCATCGTGTTCAAATACCTACTTCTCCGGTGAGTTGGGTCTCTATTGTGTTCAAATACCTACTTCTCCAGTGAGCTGGGTCTCTATTGTGTTCAAATACCTACTTCTCCGGTGAGTTGGGTCTCTATTGTGTTCAAATACCTACTTCTCCGGAGAGTTGGGTCTCTATTTTGTTCAAATACCTACTTCTCCGGTGAGTTGGGTCTCTATTGTGTTCAAATACCTACTTCTCTGGCGAGTTGGAACTCTATTATGTTCAAATACCTACTTCTCCGGTGAGTTGGGTCTCTATTGTGTTCAAATACCTACTTCTCCAGAGAGTTGGGTCTCTATTTTGTTCAAATACCTACTTCTCCGGTGAGTTGGAACTCTATTTTGTTCAAATACCTACTTCTCCGGTGAGTTGGGTCTCTATTGTGTTCAAATACCTACTTCTCCGGTGAGTTGGAACTCCATTGTGTTCAAATACCTACTTCTCCGGTGAGTTGGGTCTCTATTGTGTTCAAATACCTACTTCTCCGGCGAGTTGGGTCTCTATTGTGTTCAAATACATACTTCTCCGGAGAGTTGGGTCTCTATTTTGTTCAAATACCTACTTCTCCGGTGAGTTGGGTCTCTATTTTGTTCAAATACCTACTTCTCCGGTGAGTTGGGTCTCTATTGTGTTCAAATACCTACTTCTCCGGTGAGTTGGGTCTCTATTTTGTTCAAATACCTACTTCTCCGGTGAGTTGGGTCTCTATTGTGTTCAAATACCTACTTCTCCGGTGAGTTGGGTCTCTATTTTGTTCAAATACCTACTTCTCCGGTGAGTTGGGTCTCTATTTTGTTCAAATACCTACTTCTCCGGAGAGTTGGAACTCTATTGTGTTCAAATACCTACTTCTCCGGTGAGTTGGGTCTCTATTTTGTTCAAATACCTACTTCTCCGGTGAGTTGGGTCTCTATTTTGTTCAAATACCTACTTCTCCGGAGAGTTGGAACTCTATTGTGTTCAAATACCTACTTCTCCGGTGAGTTGGGTCTCTATTTTGTTCAAATACCTACTTCTCCGGTGAGTTGGGTCTCTATTGTGTTCAAATACCTACTTCTCCGGTGAGTTGGGTCTCTATTGTGTTCAAAAACCTACTTCTCCGGTGAGTTGGAACTCCATTGTGTTCAAATACCTACTTCTCCGGTGAGTTGGAACTCTATTTTGTTCAAATACCTACTTCTCCGGTGAGTTGGAACTCCATTGTGTTCAAATACCTACTTTTCCGGTGAGCTGGAACTCTATTGTGTTCAAATACCTACTTCTCCGGTGAGTTGGAACTCTATTTTGTTCAAATACCTACTTCTCCAGTGAGCTGGAACTCTATTTTGTTCAAATACTTACTTCTCCAGTGAGCTGGGCCTCTATTTTGTTCAAATACCTATTTCTCCGGCGAGTTGGGTCTCTATTTTGTTCAAATACCTACTTCTCCGGTGAGTTGGAACTCTATTTTGTTCAAATACCTACTTCTCCGGTCAGTTGGGTCTCTATTGTGTTCAAATACCTACTTCTCTGGTGAGTTGGAACTCTATTTTGTTCAAATACCTACTTCTCCGGTCAGTTGGGTCTCTATTGTGTTCAAATACCTACTTCTCTGGTGAGTTGGAACTCTATTTTGTTCAAATATCTACTTCTCCAGTGAGTTGAGTCTCTATTTTGTTCAAATACCTACTTCTCCGGTGAGTTGGGTCTCTATTTTGTTCAAATACCTACTTCTCTGGTGAGTTGGAACTCTATTTTGTTCAAATACCTACTTCTTCGGTGAGTTGGGTCTCTATTTTGTTCAAATACCTACTTCTCCGGTGAGTTGGAACTCTATTTTGTTCAAATACCTACTTCTTCGGTGAGTTGGGTCTCTATTTTGTTCAAATACCTACTTCTCTGGCGAGTTGGGTCTCTATTTTGTTCAAATACCTACTTCTTTGTTGAGTTAGAACTCTATTGTGTTCAAATACCTACTTCTCCGTTGAGTTGGAACTCTATTTTGTTCAAATACTTACTTCTCCAGTGAGCTGGGCCTCTATTTTGTTCAATTACCTATTTCTCAGGCGAGTTGGGTCTCTATTTTGTTCAAATACCTACTTCTCCGGTGAGTTGGGTCTCTATTTTGTTCAAATACCTACTTCTCCGGTGAGTTGGGTCTCTATTTTGTTCAAATACCTACTTCTCGGGCGAGTTGGGTCTCTATTTTGTTCAAATGCTTACTTCTCGGGCGAGTTGGGTCTCTATTTTGTTCAAATACCTACTTCTCCGGAGAGTTGGAACTCTATTGTGTTCAGGCTGGTGGTGGTGGTGTCATGTTGTGGTGGATCCATCCTGCCTTGTATCAACGGTTCAGGCTGGTGGTGGTGGTGTCATGATGTGGTGGATCCATCCTGCCCTGTATCAACAGTTCAGGCTGGTGGTGGTGGTGTCATGGTGTGGTGGATCCATCCTGCCTTGTATCAACGGTTCAGGCTGATGGTGGTGGTGGTGCCATGGTGTGGGGGAGATTTTCTTGGCACTAGCAAGGTGGACCCTATAAAGTGGCTGGTGAGTATATATCTATCTATGGGCCTACAATTCAAGGTGAGGGCACACCTATTACACAGTGTGGTGTGGTGGATCCATCCTGCCTTGTATCAACGGTTCAGGCTGGTGGTGGTGTCATGGTGAGGTGGATCTATCCTGCCTTGTATCTACGGTTCAGGTTGGTGGTGGTGGTGTCATGGTGTGGTGGATCCATCCCGCCTTGTATCAACAGTTCAGGCTGATGGTGGTGGTGGTGTCATGGTGTGGTGGATCCATCCTGCCTTGTATCAACGGTTCAGGCTGGTGGTGGTGGTGTCATTGTGTGGGGGAGATTTTCTTGGCACTAGCAAGGTGGACCCAATAAAGTGGCCGGTGAGTATATATCTATCTACGGGCCTACAATTCAAGGTGAGGGCACACCTATTACACAGAGATGGTCCACCATTGGGTTTGATTTTGGCTTTGATTGGGACAGACTGTGCAAAAAATGGTGGTGTAAAAAGAGGGGTTGGGGGGGAAGTATTTCAGGAGAGGTAAGCAATACAAATCTAAAAATACCAAACACTATAAAAAAAAAAAAAGAATAGATGAAGAAATAATCTCAGAACATAATTTTTTTAATGATATGCAGGGATAATAATATAACACGCACTTTAAGTTTCCTTTATTACAACGTTTGGCGAATCACCAAAAAGAAAAAAAAATCAAATATTTAAACAACAAGCGGAAATATGGCGAGAATGAGGCGTTTCGAATCAACGCTCTTACGTCTCACAACAGATGTATCCATTTTATGTAACATTTCACGTCGGGGTGTGACAAAGATTATCCGGCTGATCAACGTAAGCGATCTCACAGCTTCGTAATTTATGTCGGAGGCGTCCCGGCGGACGTGTGATTTTTTTTTTTTCTTGTTTTCCTGAGTGTTATAAATATTAAACAGCGTGATAATAAAACGGCCAAAAAAAAAAAAGAAAGGATAGGCGCTTCTGTACTAGGGACGCACTCGATATTAACAGGTGTTTCGTTGCGTCTAGCGCCTTTATTAAAAGTGAGGTATTGGAGGGTGTCATCCCGAAGTGTGACCAACAAAAGCAGAAAAAAAACCGGGAGAGAGAGAGAGGGAGATAGCATCCTGGAATTACATTCGCGGCTGTTCCCAAGACGACGGGATCCCCTGCACCTCGCTTTCTGCTCGGTGACTGGCTTCTGCCTGTGTGAGTTTAGCACATCATTATGACTCAGCTTCCCAAAGGACTGCCTCAGGTGTAGCTGGATTTCAGAGCTGAGCTCAGCATTGTCACATACTTTGTATGATCCATCCCCATGCAGGTTTTATACGAGTGAGAAATATTTAACCCGTCCGAGGCGGTTTTCCTTCCTGTTACGTGGGAAAGAGAAAGGTTAGGATGAGAGCAAGACAATATGTCCTCCAAGGTCCTTCAATATGTCCTCCAAGGTCCTTCAATATGTCCTCCAAGGTCCTTTAGTGTGTCCTCCAAGGTTTAGGCTGGCTCCATAACCTTGTGCTTTAGGCTCATTAAAGAACAGAAGAGATGAAGGATGTGGAGCGATTGGTGAATTTGGATGGCCTAAGCTCGATCTGAATTTCAGTGGGGTTTTTTTTGACAGTTCGGATTATGGGAGAAAGGGACCAAAGGCTGATCTTTGGCCTAGATGGACATGGTCAACAGCTTGACCTAGCTTGCTTGTCATGTCTACCAAGTGCTGTTCTTCCTTGGAATTACTGCCAGACCTAGAAGATGCTGTCTTTCCTTATCTTGAGTACCAGATCTACCAGGTCCCTCTCTTCCTTAGATTGATTGCCGAGCCTACTAGGTGCCATCCTTTTTTTCCTTGACTGTTGGACTTACTAGGTGCTGTCTTTTCTTATATTGACTACCAGATCTACCAGGTCCCTCTCTCTCTTAGATTGAATGCCGAGCCTACTAGGTGCCATCTTTTTTTTTATTTGACTGTTGAACTTACCAGGTGCTGTCTTTCTTTAGCTTGACTATAAGATCTACTTGGTGCAATTCTTTCTTAGCTTGATGGCCAAACCTACCAGGTGCCATTCTCTCTTTGCTTGACTGTCAGATCCTTCCTTAACTTGATGGCCGGACCTACCAGGTGCTGTCTTGCCTTAGCTTAACTGTAAGGCCTACCAGGCACTCATCGTTCCTTAGCTTGACTGCCAGGCCTTCCAGATGCCATCCTTACTTAACTTGACTGCTGGACCCACCAGGTTTGTCTTTGCTTAGCTTGACTGCCAGACCTACCAGGTGCCATCCTTGCTTAGCTTGACTGCCAGACCTACCAGATGCAATCCTTGCTTAGCTTGACTGTCAGAGCTACTAGGTCCCATCCTTTCTTACCATGACTGCCAAGACCTATCAGGTCCCATCCTTTCTTAGCTCGACTGTCAGATCTGCTGAGTAGCATCCTTCCTTAGCTTGACTGCCGAGACCTACCAGGTCCCATCCTTCCTTATCTTGACTGCTAGAGCTACCAGGTCCCTCCCTTCTTTAGCTTGATTGCCAAACCTACCAGGTGCCATCCATCAATAGCTTGACTGCAAAGACCTACCAGGTCCCATCCTTCCTTAGCTAGACTGTAAGATCTACCTGGAGCCATCTTTCCTTAGTTTGACTGTAAGATCTACCAGGTGCCATCTTTCCTTAACTTGATTACTGGACCTATCCGTTGTGTCTTGCCTTAGCTTGACCGCCAGGCCTACCAGATGCTATCTATCCGTAACCTAACTGTCAGACCTACCAGGTTTTGTTTTTGCTTAGCTTGACTGCCAGACCTACCAGGTGGCACCCCTCCTTAGCTTTACTGTCAGATCTACCAGATCCCATCACTCCTTATCTTGATTGTCAGATGTACCAGATCCCATACCTCCTTATCTTGATTGTCAGATCTACTGAGTAGCATCCTTCCTTGGCATGACTGCCAAGACCTGTCAGGTTCCATCCTTCCTTATCTTGACTGGTAGACATAGCAGATCCCTCCCTTCTTTAGCTTGATTGCCAAACCTACCAGTTGCCATTCTTTCTTAGCTTGACAGCTGGAGGACTGGGGGGTGCCAAACTAAGTCTTTAATCTTTGACCCAAGTGAAAGAATGTCTAGCTTCCCCATTGGCTAGACCTACCAGGTGCTGTCTTTCCTTAGCCTGACTATCAGGCCTATAAAGTCCCTCCCTTCCTTAGCTTGCTTGCCAAACCTACCAGGTGCCATACTTCCTTAGCTTGACTGTCAGGCCTACCAGGTGACATCTCTCCTTAGTTAGACTGTCAGGCCTACCAGATGACATCTCTCCTTAGCTTGACTGTCAGGCCTACCAGGTGACATCTCTCCTTAGCTTGACTGTCAGGCCTACCAAGTGTCATCCTTTCTTAGCATGACTGTCCGGCCTACCATGTGCCATCCTTCCTTCCTTCCTTCCTTCCTTAGCTTGACTGTCAGGCCTACCAGGTGGCATCTCTCCTTAGTTTGACTGTCAGGCCTATCAGGTGGAATCTCTCCTTAGCTTGACTGTCAGGCCTACCAGGTGGAATCTCTCCTTAGCTTGACTGTCAGGCCTACCAAGTGCCATCCTTCCTTAGCATGACTGTCAGGCCTACCAAGTGCCATCCTTCCTTAGCTTGACTGTCAGGCCTACCAGGTGGCATCTCTCCTTAGCATGACTGTCAGGCCTACCAAGTGCCATCCTTCCTTAGCATGACTGTCAGGCCTACCAAGTGCCATCCTTCCTTAGTTTGACTGTCAGGCCTACCAGGTGACATCTCACTTTAGCTTGACTGTCAGGCCTACCAAGTGCCATCCTTCCTTAGCTTGATGCTAAGACCTATCAGGTGCCACCCTTCCTTAGCTTGACTGTTAGGCCTACCAGGTGGCATCTCTCCTTAGTTTGACTGTCAGGCCCATCAGGTGACATCTCTCCTTAGTTTGATTATCAGGCCTACCAGGTGGCATCTCTCCTTAGTTTGACTGTCAGGCCTACCAGGTGACATCTCTCCTTAGTTTGATTGTCAGACCTACCAGGTGACATCCCTCCTTAGTTGACTGTCAGGCCTACCAGGTGGCATCTCTCCTTAGTTTGACTGTCAGGCCTACCAGGTGATATTTCTTCTTAGTTTGACTGTCAGGCCTACCAGGTGGCATCTCTCTTTAACTTGACTGTCAGGCCTACTAGGTGTCATCCTTCTTTAGCTTGACTGTCAGATCCTACAGGTCGTACCCTTCCTTTGCCTGACTGCCAGGACCTACCAGGTTTATCCATCCTTAGATTGACTGCCAAGCCCAAGAGGTCCCACCCTTCTTATAAACACAGGTAGATTTTCTAAAGGAAGTTGCTCAGGATGTTTTTCGGCCTCATCATCTCATCAGCCAGGCTGCCAGGAGCTTCCTAAACTGATCTTCACATTTTCGCATTTGCTTTTTTTGGAACCTGATTCCACTTTTTTGGCTCCAATGGGGCTTCCGGTTTGGGAATTCTGAATTTTGGAGCTTTACAAATTCTTATATATTCGGCCACGTCGAAACCGATACATTTGTGAAACTTTCCCTCAGCTTAAATACATCCCATGTACACCAAAAGGTGCTCAAAGTCTTACCGTTCCTTTTCTTTAGAAATCCTTCACAGCCCAAGTTGAAATCCTGTCCCCTTCCAGTGGTCTCTCAGCAGATAATTAACATGCCCTCCCCCCTCGCTTAGTCAGCGATCTCCAATAAGAAGGGGGCATGAGCTTTGCTGGTTGGAGACCTGTAGGTCTTCCTGAGCAGGAGGCATGTCAGACCTCTGCAGAGAGACTACTGCTTCCACACAGACAGCAAGGTCCTCAGATTGCTGGCAAGGGACAGTCTTTTCTACTCCGGCTTTCAAGATAAAAATAAATGTAGGACTTTCCGCAGTCTTTGTTTTAACGTACGTGGAATATATTTAGAGCTG
Organism: Staurois parvus; assembly: GCF_062004578.1. Lineage (NCBI taxonomy): Eukaryota > Metazoa > Chordata > Amphibia > Anura > Ranidae > Staurois > Staurois parvus. The sequence goes on from NW_028319846.1 coordinate 75,860, forward strand.
GACGCTCACCATGGTGTCGTGTAATTTGCAGTGGACCTTATGAGAAGTGTGAACGTTTGTGGGTACGTCGTTTCTGGATACGTTCTTTGTGGGTATGTCATTTGTGGGTCCATCGTTTGTGGGTACATCGTTTGTGGGTCCATCATTTGTGGGTACGTCGTCTGTGGGTCCATCATTTGTGGGTACGTCGTCTGTGGGTCCATCATTTGTGGGTACGTAGTTTGTGGGTCTATCATTTGTGGGTACGTCGTCTGTGGATCCATCATTTGTGGGTCCATCGTTTGTGTGTACGTCGTTCGTGGGTACATCTTTTGTGGGTCCGTCCTTTGTGGGTAGATCATTTGTGGGTACGTTGTTTGTGTGTACGTCTTTTGTGCGTACTTCATTCGTGGGAACGTTCTTTGTGGGTATGTCTTTTGTGGGTCCATCATTTGTGGATACGTCATTTGTGGGTACGACCTTTGTGGGTATTTCTTTTGTGGGTCCATCATTTGTGGGTACGTCCTTTGTGAGTACGTCCTTTGTGGGTCCATCATTTGTGGGTCCGTCATTTGTGGGTACGTCGTTTGTGGGTATGTCCTTTGTGGGTACGTCCTTTGTGGGTCCGTCCTTTGTGGGTCTGTCCTTTGTGGGCCCGTCGTTTGTGGGTACGTCGTTTGTGGGTACGTAGTCTGTGGGTACGTCCTTTGTGGGTATGTCTTTTGTGGGTCCATCCTTTGTGGGTCCATCATTTGTGGGTATGTCATTTATGGGTACGTCATTTGTGGGTACGTCCATTGTGGGTATGTCTTTTGTGGGTCCATCCTTTGTGGGTCTGTCCTTTGTGGGTCCATCATTTGTGGGTACGTCCATTGTGGGTATGTCTTTTGTGGGTCCATCCTTTGTGGGTACGTCATTTGTGGGTCCATCATTTGTGGGTACATCGTTTGTGGGTACGTCCTTTGTGAGTACGTTCTTTGTGGGTACGTCATTTGTGGGTCCGTCCTTTGTGGGTCTGTACTTTGTGGGTCCGTCGTTTGTGGGTACGTCGCCTGTGGGTACGTCCTTTGTGGGTACGTCCTTTGTGGGTATGTCTTTTGTGGGTCCATCCTTTGTGGGTCCATCATTTGTGGGTATGTCACTTGTGGGTACGTCCATTGTGGGTATGTCTTTTATGGGTCCATCCTTTGTGGGTCTGTCCTTTGTGGGTCCATCATTTGTGGGTACATCGTTTGTGGGTACGTCATTTGTGGGTCCATCATTTGTGGGTACATTGTTTGTGGGTATGTCCTTTGTGGGTCCGTTTTTTGTGGGTTCATCATTTGTGGGTACGTCATTTGTGGGTACGTCTTTTGTGGGTCCGTCCTTTGTGGGTCCATCATTTGTGGGTACATCGTTTGTGGGTATGTCCTTTGTGGGTAAGTCGTTTGTGGGTCCGTCCTTTGTGGGTCCATCATTTGTGGGTACGTCCTTTGTGGGTCTGTCCTTTGTTGGTCCACCGTTTGTGGGTACGTCGTCTGTGGGTACGTTGTCTGTGGGTACGTCCTTTGTGGGTCCGTCCTTTGTGGGTCCATCATTTGTGGGTACATCGTTTGTGGGTCCATCGTTTGTGGGTCCATCATTTGTGGGTACGTCGTCTGTGGGTACGTCCTTTGTGGGTATGTCATTTGTGCAGGATCTGTAGTAGGAGTTCTGTCCTCCTCTCTGCTGCCAACTGCTGGGATGGGGGGGAGGAGTAGAGATAAGCCTCTTCGCTGCAGCACAGAGAGGTGCAGGATCTGTAGGAGGTGTTCTGTCCTCCTCTCTGTTGCCAACTGCTATTATGGGGGGGAGGGGCAGAGACGAGCCTTTCTACGGCTGCACAGAGATGCAGGCTTGGTATGGGGGGGTTCTGTCCTCCTTTCTGCTGCCAACTGCTGAGAGGGGGGGAATGGCAGAGACAAGCCTATCTGCACAGAGAGGCTCAGGATCTGTAGGAGGAGTTCTGCCCTCCTCTCTGTGACAAGGCGCAGGCGGAAACACGGTGGCACGGAAACCACAGGAGAGCTGTGAGGGCCACACGAAAAGGCCTGGCGGTCCAGTTGAACGTGACCAACTACTACTTGATCCCCCGCGATCCGATTAAATGAGAACTTCAGAGAACAAATTCCTTAAAAAACATTTTTTTTTTGGACGTGGAACTGAATTTTGGTCGCTGTTGAGAACGATTTTATTCATCTGGTTAATTCTGCCGTTCAACAGGTTTAGCATTCCCGTCTCGTCTCCGGCTTCATTGATATTACAAGCCTGCAACAACTGCATGAAGCATTTTATCTTTTTTTTTTTTCTGTTTTTTTTTTTTTTTTTTTTTACCTCGAACCCTTTTTTGTGCCGCATGCTGATAAAACGAAATCCAAAGGTTTGACGGGATTAGCCGGCGCTGTTGTTTCGTACGTCTCCGGAGGTGGTTTCTCTGCGCTCGCGGTGTTCGGGTTAAACACCTGCCGCCGCAAAATCGCAAATAGATAAAAGCGTTCAGCCCTGCCCGGCGGATGTCCACATGGAAGAGAAATATATTTCTCATATAGTTAGAAAAAAAAAAAATTAGATATGTGACATATATTTATAATATATTGGCCTACGCTAATATATTTTAACATGTGTTCTAAAAAAAAAATTAAAATTTAAATATTTAAAAAAAAAAGAATAAATTTAAATATATTTTCTAAAGGCGTATATTTAAAAAAAATACTTAAATAAATATAATATTATGTTATATTTTTTTAAAATATATAAAAAATATATTCTTCAGCTTTTTTTTTTTAACATATAAAAAAAAGTCATTTTAACTGCTTGTCAATGCATTCCAGAAATGTAGATTAAATGGATTTTCAAAGACATATTGTAGATTTTTAGACCGATCATTTATTTGTGAGGGGCAAACATTCAGAATCAGCCGGGGAGCGAATACGCATTTCCTTCACTGTATACACTGTATGTGAAATGCATTTTTTATATATTACAAAATATATGAAAGATATATTTTTAAAAATATATGAAAGATATATTTTTAAAAATATATGAAAGATATATTTTTAAAAATATATGAAAGATATATTTTTAAAAATATATGAAAGATAGATTTTTAAAAATATATGAAAGATAGATTTTTTAAAAAAAATAGATTTTTAAAACATATTTTTCTGATTTTTTTTTAACATATAAAAAAGTAATTTTAACCTATATTTTTACATATATTTGTAAATGCGTTCCAAAAATGTAGATTTGTATTTTTAAAAATACAGATTTTTAAAACATATTTTTCTGATTTTTTTTTAACATATAAAAAAGTAATTTTAACCTATATTTTTACATATATTTGTAAATGCGTTCCAAAAATGTAGATTTGTATTTTTAAAAATACAGATTTTTAAAACATATTTTTCTGATTTTTTTTAACATATAAAAAAAAGTCATTTAAACTGCATTCCAGAAATGTAGATTAAATGGATTTTCAAAGCCATAAATTTGAAAATGTATTTTAAAAAATATTCTTCATATGTTTTTTAACATATAAAAAGCAACATCTCAACCAGGGGCGGACTGACAACTCATGGGGCCCCCGGGCAATAGGGGATCATGGGGCCCCTGTGTCTTCACCCACACCCAAAAAAGCCTATGAAAAAGGTACCAGGGGCATCTCATGGGGCCCCCTACTGACCCCGGGCCCTCGGGCAGTGCCCAAGTTACCAAATGGTCAGTCCGCCCCTGATCTCAACATACATTTTGAAATATATTTTTGAAATATATTGAATGCGGCCAAAATTGTTGTATTTCAAATATATGTCAACATATTTTGGGAAAAATATTTTTAAAATATATTTAAAATATATTTTTCTTCCACGTGGATGTTTAGTGCGATACGAAGGTGGTTTCTCTGCGCTCGCGGTGTTCGGGTTAAACACCTGCAGCCTCAAAAATCGCAAATAGGTAAAAGCGTTCAGCCCTGCCCAGCGGATACCCACATGGAAGAGAAATATATTTCTCATATATTTATAAAAAGAAAATAGATATAGGACATATATTTATAATAGATTGGCCTACGCTAATATATTTTAACATGTGTTCTAAAAAAAAAATTAAATTTAAATATATTTTCTAAATATATTTACATCCTTTGTGTATATATATGTGTATGTATATATATATATATATATATATATATATATATATTTATATATATATATATATATTTAAATATAAATATAATATTTATAAATATATAATTATATATATATATACTTAAATATAAATATAATATTATATTATATTTATAAAAATATAAATATAAAAAATATATTCTTCAGCTTTATTTTAACATATTAAAAAAGTTGTCTTTTTAACTGCTTGTAAATGCATTCCAGAAACGTAGATTAAATGGATTTTCAAAGACATATATTTGAAAATGTATTTTAAAAAATATTCTTCATATTTTTTTTAACATATAAAAAGCAACATCTCAACATACACTTTGTATATATTTTGAAATATATTTCTGAAATATATTGAATGCGTCCAAAATTGTAGCATTTCAAATATATGTCAATATATTTTGGGAAGAATATTTTTAATATATATTTAAAATCTATTTTTTTTTTCCACGTGGATGTTTAGTGCGATACGAAGGTGGTTTCTCTGCGCTCGTGGTGTTCCGGTTAAACACCTGCCGCCTCAAAAATCGCAAATGGGTAAAAGCGTTCAGCCCTGCCCGCCGGATACCCACATGGAAGAGAAATATATTTCTCATATAATTATAAAAAGGAAATATATATGTAACATATATTTTTAATATATTGGCCTACGCTAATATATTTTAACATGTGTTCTAAAAAAAAATTTAAATTTAAATATATTTTCTAAATATATTTATGTCCTTTGTGTGTATATATATATATATACATATATATATATATATATATACTGTATATATATTTAAAAATATACTTAAATATAAATATAATATTATATTTATAAAAATATAAATATAAAAAATATATTCTTCAACTTATTTTTAACATATAAAAAAAGTAATTTTAACTGCTTGTACATGCATTCCAGAAATGTAGATTAAATGGATCTTTAAAGACATATATAAATCCATATAGACACATATAAATATATATATAAAAAAAAAAAAAATATATATATATATATATATATATATATATATATATATATATATATATATATATGACACATATAAATCCATATAATGGTTTTTCAAAGACATATATTTGAAAATGTATTTTAAAAAATATTCTTCATTTTTTTTAACATATAAAGAGCAACATCTCAACATATACTTTATATAAATATATATATATATATATATATATATATATATATATATATATATATATATATATATATATATACTTAAATATAAATATAATATTATATTATATTTATAAAAATATAAATATAAAAAATATATTCTTTAACTTATTTTTAACATATAAAAAAAGTAATTTTAACTGCTCGTAAATGCATTCCAGAAATGTAGGTAAAATGGATTTTCAAAGACATATATAAATCCATATAGACACATATAAATATATATATATATATATATATATATATATATATATATCCATATCCATATAATGGATTTACAAAGACATATATTTGAAAATGTATTTTAAAAAATATTCTTAATTTTTTTAACATATAAAGAGCAACATCTCAACATATACTTTATATATATATATATATATATATATATATATATATATATATATATATATTTAAATGTAAATATAATATATTATATTTATAAAAATATAAATATAAAAAATATATTCTTTAACTTATTTTTAACATATAAAAAAAGCAATTTTAACTGCTCGTAAATGCATTCCAGAAATGTAGATTAAATGTATTTTCAAAGACATATATTTGAAAATGTATTTTAAAAAATATTCTTCATTTTTTTTTAACATATAAAAAGCAACATCTCAACATACACTTTGTATATATTTTGAAATATATTTTTGAAATATATTGAATGTGGCCAAAATTGTAGCATTTCAAATACAGTATATGTCACCAGCACTGTTCAGCTGTTCTTGCGATTCTTCTCCTTCTACAAGTGACCCGTTAGATCGTCCTCCTTGTGGAGGCGTTTTTTTTTTTCTTCATTCTTTTTATGTCGTGTATTTTAATATCGCGGTTGGTCTCGCCTTCCTGTTAATAATTATGTGTAATATCTTCCCCTTTCTGCACGTCGTCAATATATCTCCCGCCGGACACCCCCCCCCCCGTCCCGCCACCTGCCTGTGCTAGACCGAATACAGCATCCACCTGGAAAACCTCGAGACCCCAATAACCTGCCGAGAGTTTGCACAACAATAACTCCTCGGCCAAAAAAAAAAAAAAAGAGCTTGTTCAGTTATTTCCTGTAAACTTTGTGGGGTCAGCACGTTGCCGACGCTCCTCATTAGCGAGAGGCTCTCAGCTGGTTCTCCTTAGCACATCCAGGGCTCTGCTGGGCTTTAAAACGCACGCACTTTCGCCGAGCTCGGTCCCTGGCGGCGATGTCATCCTGCAGTTCCTCAGGACTGTCCTTTCTATGGTTCCCGGCCGAGCCGGTTGTTCTTCTCGCAAAGAGTTGTGGAAGCTGAAGGCTTGAACGTTCACGGGAAAGCAGACGTCAACCCAATGGCTGAAATCTCACGACAACTTTGCGTACTTTTAACCCCTTCCCTGATTGAGCAGATTTTGCCTTTTTTTTGGGGGGGGGGAGGGGGTTTACACACACGTTTAAAAAAAAATAATTTTAGGCCTGAGGATGACGTAAAAAAAATAATAGATATTTCCCGAAAGCAGAGACCCTAGAGAATAAAATAGCAGTTCAATTTTCTTGATGCCACACGGTTTCTGAAGCTCAAAATTTCAATAAAAGACACAAAAAAGTTAATTTTAGGGCACACCAATGCACTGGCCACATTTGTGGGGGGTAAAATATAAAAGATGAGATTGTACCGAGTAAATAGACACCCAACATGCCAAACCTTAAAGGAGAAGTACAGACAAAGCTCTTCTGTGGATCACAGGAGTGCAGTTGGTTCTACACTCCTGTGACCTGTGACAGCGGGCCGAAGCCTGCTGGCGGCTGAAATCACTGAGCCGGTCCAGGCTGGGGAAAGATCCCGTTGGGATCTGCTCCAGAGTCTGAAGCGGCGCCTGGCTCAGCCTCTCAGCGAGCCCCCGGAGGACTCAGGACCTCCAAGACATCGAGAGCAACCAATACATGCCTTGTTTTCTCCACCAGTGATCATGGAAGGTTGCGTGCCTTGACCCATGGGCTGACCACACCCTCACCAGATGTGAATTATTTTGGATTGTTTTTCTCTTTCTACCTTACATTTACAATATATTGCCCCAAGTATTGGGCCCCCGGCCTTCCCACGCACATGACCTTTAATGGCCTCCCAGTCTTAGTCCGTAGGGTTCAATATTGAGTTGGCCCCGCCCTTTCCATGCACCTGACCTTTAATGGCCTCCCAGTCTTAGTCCGTAGGGTTCAATATTGAGTTGGCCCCGCCCTTTCCACGCACTTGACCTTTAATGGCTCCCCAGTCTTAGTCCGTAGGGTTCAATATTGGGCCCCGCCCTTTCCACACACATGACCTTTAATGGGCCCCAGTCTTAGTCCGTACGGTTCAATATTGAGTTGGCCCCGCCCTTTACACGCACATGACCTTTAATGGCCCCCCAGTCTTAGTCCGTAGGGTTCAATATTGAGTTGGCCCCGCCCTTTCCACACACATGACCTTTAATGGCCCCCCAGTCTTACTCCGTGGGGTTCAATATTGAGTTGGCCCCGCCCTTCCCACACACATAACCTTTATTGGCCCCCCAGTCTTAGTCCGTAGGGTTCAATATTGAGTTGGCCCCGCCCTTTGCAGCTATAACAGCTTCAACTCTTCTGGGAAGGCTGTCCACAAGGTTTAGGAGGGTGTCTATGGGAAGGTTGGACCATTCTTCCAGAAGCACATTTGTCAGGTCAGGCACTGATGTCGGGGGAGGAGGCCTGGCTCGCAGTCTCCGCTCTAATTCATCCTAAAGGTGTTCTATGGGGTTGAGGTCAGGACTCTGTGCAGGCCAGTCAAGTTCCTCCACCCCAAACTGGCTCCTCCATGTCTTTATGGACCTTGCTTTGTGCACTGGTGCGCAGTCATGTTGGAACAGGAAGGGGCCATCCCCAAACTCTTCCCACAAGGTTGGGAGCATGAAATTGTCCAAAATGTCGTCCCTTCACTGGAACTAGGAGGCCAAGCCCAACCCCTGAAAAACACCCCCACACCATAATCCCCCCTCCACCAAACTTTACACTTGACACAATGCAGTCAGGGAAGTACCGTTCTCCTGGCCACCGCCAAACCCAGACCCGGTCTTCGGATTGCCAGACAGAAAAGCGTGATTGGTCACTCCAGAGAACACGCCTCCTCTGCTCTAGAGTCCAGTGGCGGCGTGCTTTACACCACGGCATCCGACGCTTTGCATTGCACTTGGTGATGGAAGGCTTGGATGCAGCTGCTCGGCCATGGAAACCCATTCCATGAAGCTCTCTACGCACTGTTGTTGGGCTCATCTGAAGGCCACACCAAGTTTGGAGGTCTTTAGCTATTGACTCTGTAGACAGTTGGCGACTTCTGCGCACTGTGCGCTTCAGCATGCGCTGACCCCGCCCTGTCATGTGACGTGGCCTACCACTTGGTGGCTGAGTGGCTGTTGTTCCCAGTGGCTTCCACTTTGTTATAATCCCACTAACAGTTGAGCGTGGAATATTTAGTAGCCAGGAAATGTCACGGATGGACTTATTGCCCAGGTGACCACCTATCACGGGACCACGCTTGGAGTCACTGAGCTCCTGAGAGCGACCCATTCTTTCACCAATGTTTGTAGAAGCAGTCTGCATGCCTAGGGGCTTGATTGTATACACCTGTGTCCATGGAGGGGATTGGAACACCTGAATCACATGATATGGAGGGGATTGGAACACCTGAATCACATGATTGGGAGGGGATTGGAACGCCTGAATCACATGATTGGGAGGGGATTGGAACACCTGAATCACATGATTGGGAGGGGATTGGAACGCCTGAATCACATGATTGGGAGGGGATTGGAACACCTGAATCACATGATATGGAGGGGATTGGAACACCTGAATCACATGATTGGGAGGGGATTGGAACACCTGAATCACATGATTGGGAGGGGATTGGAACACCTGAATCACATGATATGGAGGGGATTGGAACACCTGAATCACATGATTGGGAGGGGATTGGAACACCTGAATCACATGATTGGGAGAGGATTGGAACACCTGAATCACATGATATGGAGGGGATTGGAACACCTGAATCACATGATATGGAGGGGATTGGAACACCTGAATCACATGATTGGGAGGGGATTGGAACGCCTGAATCACATGATTGGGAGGGGATTGGAACACCTGAATCACATGATTGGGAGGGGATTGGAACGCCTGAATCACATGATTGGGAGGGGATTGGAACACCTGAATCACATGATATGGAGGGGATTGGAACACCTGAATCACATGATTGGGAGGGGATTGGAACACCTGAATCACATGATTGGGAGGGGATTGGAACACCTGAATCACATGATATGGAGGGGATTGGAACACCTGAATCACATGATTGGGAGGGGATTGGAACACCTGAATCACATGATTGGGAGAGGATTGGAACACCTGAATCACATGATATGGAGGGGATTGGAACACCTGAATCACATGATTGGGAGGGGATTGGAACACCTGAATCACATGATTGGGAGGGGATTGGAACACCTGAATCACATGATATGGAGGGGATTGGAACGCCGGAATCACATGATATGGAGGGGATTGCAACACCTGAATCACATGATTGGGAGGGGATTGGAACACCTGAATCACATGATATGGAGGGGATTGGAACACCTGAATCACATGATTGGGAGGGGATTGGAACACCTGAATCACATGATTGGGAGAGGATTGGAACACCTGAATCACATGATATGGAGGGGATTGGAAAACCTGAATCACATGATTGGGAGGGGATTGGAACACCTGAATCACATGATTGGGAGAGGATTGGAACACCTGAATCACATGATATGGAGGGGATTGGAAAACCTGAATCACATGATTGGGAGGGGATTGGAACACCTGAATCACATGATTGGGAGAGGATTGGAACACCTGAATCACATGATATGGAGGGGATTGGAAAACCTGAATCACATGATTGGGAGGGGATTGGAACACCTGAATCACATGATTGGGAGAGGATTGGAACACCTGAATCACATGATATGGAGGGGATTGGAAAACCTGAATCACATGATTGGGAGGGGATTGGAACACCTGAATCACATGATTGGGAGAGGATTGGAACACCTGAATCACATGATATGGAGGGGATTGGAAAACCTGAATCACATGATTGGGAGGGGATTGGAACACCTGAATCACATGATTGGGAGAGGATTGGAACACCTGAATCACATGATATGGAGGGGATTGGAAAACCTAAATCACATGATTGGGAGGGGATTGGAACACCTGAATCACATGATTGGGAGGGCGGGGACAATACTTTTGGCAACATAGTGTATTTTTGACCCAAACACTGTAATACACATGAAACTATAAGGGCTGTCCCGCCTCTCCTCTTGTTTTTTTTTCCGGTAGACACTTCAAAGCATTCTATGGGTCTGTAATTTGTTCTCTTGGCTTTACCCTTCAGACCCCTGATGACCCCTCACACCTAAATGGGTCTTTTGTTTTTTTTAACTTCTACCCCCTTCCTGCCTACAGGACACTTCTACCCCCTTCCTGCCTACAGGACACTTCTACCCCCTTCCTGCCTACCGGGCACTTCTACCCCCTTCCTGCCTACAGGGCACTTCTACCCCCTTCCTGCCTACAGGGCACTTCTACCCCCTTCCTGCCTACCGGGCACTTCTACCCCCTTCCTGCCTACAGGGCACTTCTACCCCCTTCCTGCCCACAGGACACTTCTACCCCCTTCCTGCCTACAGGGCACTTCTACCCCCTTCCTGCCTACCGGGCACTTCTACCCCCTTCCTGCCTACAGGGCACTTCTACCCCCTTCCTGCCCACAGGGCACTTCTACCCCCTTCCTGCCCACAGGACACTTCTACCCCCTTCCTGCCTACAGGACACTTCTACCCCCTTCCTGCCTACAGGACACTTCTACCCCCTTCCTGCCTACAGGACACTTCTACCCCCTTCCTGCCTACAGGGCACTTCTACCCCCTTCCAGTCCAGGCCAATTTCCAGCTTTTAGCGCTGTCACACTTTGAGTGACAATTGCGCGGTCATGCAACACTGCACCCATATAACATTTTTATCATTTTTTTGTGACAGATAGAGCTTTATTTTGGTGGTATTTAATAACCTCTGGGATTTTTATTTTCTCTTAAACAAACCAAAAACCACTGAAAATTTTGAAAAAAACGTTTATTTGTTAGTTTTTGTTGTAAAATTTTGTAAAAAAGTGATTTTTCTCCTTCACTGATGTGCGCTAATGAGGCTGCAGTGATGGGCACTGATGGGTGGCTCTGATGGGCACTGATAGGTGGCACTGATGGGCACTGATGAAGAGGCACTGGTAGGTGGCACTGATGGGCATTGATAGGTGGCACTGATGGGCACTGATGAAGAGGCACTGGTAGGTGGCACTGATGGGCATTGAAAAGCAGCACTGATATATGGCACTGACTGGCACTAATAGGTGGCACTGATGCACACTGATAGGCGGCACTGACTGGCACTGATAGGCGGCACTGACTGGCACTGATAGGCGACACTGATGCACACTGATAGGTGGCACTGACTGGCACTGATAGGTGGCACTGACGGGCACTGATAGGCAGCACTGATGCACACTGATAGGCGGCACTGACGGGCACTGATAGGTGGCATTGATTGGCATTGATAGGTGGCACTGACTGGCACTGATGGGTGACACTGAAAGGCAGCTCAGAAGGGCACTGTTATGTGGTATTGATGTGGCACTGATGAGCACTGACTGCTGAAACTGATAGACATTGACAGGTGGCACTTCTGGGGCCACACTGATCATCAGTGCCCTGGTGATCAGTGTACATGTCCCCTCTGAGGAATGCCGATTACCGGCTCTCCGCTCCTCTCCTCTGTCAGCGTGACAGCTCGTGGGGAGAGAAATGCCGATAACCGTCATTTCCCTGTTTACATGCGATCAGCTGTGATTGGACACAGCTGATCACATGACCGAGCCGACATCTTCGGCTCTTTCCGTAGATCGGTGATCCGCTGTGTCCGGGGGACACAGCGCCCCGCCGATCGCCGCTCTGCGCACTCCCTGAGCCGCGCATGCACGGTGAGAATGGGAGGACGTCATATGACGCCCTCCCAGAACGAGAGAACCGCCTTGCGCCATCATTGGACTATATGGTGGGCGGGAGGTGGTTAAAGCAATTTCTGAAAAAAAGGGGGGAAAAAAAGCTTATCTTTTTAGATTGCCCGAACCAGGGGCGGACTGACAACTCATGGGGCTTCTGGGCAATAGGGGATCACGGGGCCCCTGTGTCCTTGCCCAAACTCAAAAAAGCCTATGAAAAAGGTACCAGGGGCATCTCATGGGGCCCCCTACTGAGCCTGGGCCCTCGGGCAGTGCTTCTATGCTCTTCATGGCCAGCAGGTCCTTCTGCGCTCTCCATGGCCAGAAGGTCCTTCTGTGCTCTCCATGGCCAGAAGGTCCTTCTGCGCTCTCCATGGCCAGCAGGTCATTCTGTGATCTCCATGGCCAGAAGGTCCTTCTATGCTCTTCATGGCCAGCAGGTCCTTCTGTGCTCTCCATGGCCAGCAGGTCATTCTGTGCTCTCCATGGCCAGCAGGTCATTCTGTGATCTCCATGGCCAGAAGGTCCTTCTGCGCTCTCCATGGCCAGAAGGTCCTTCTGTGCTCTCCATGGCCAGAAGGTCCTTCTGCGCTCTCCATGGCCAGCAGGTCCTTCTGTGCTCTCCATGGCCAGAAGGTCCTTCTGCGCTCTCCATGGCCAGCAGGTCATTCTGTGATCTCCATGGCCAGAAGGTCCTTCTGTGCTCTCCATGGCCCAGTTGCCCTCAGAGGTCTAGACTCCAAGCAGGTATTTGGTGAAGAAAGCACCAAGGCTCCCCACTATCTGCTCTGCTTGTATGGCGGATCTGACAGTTTGTTTTCATTACGCTCTCTGGTTGTCAGACTCGTCCTGCAACCCCCCGTTTCCAAATGGTCATTCAGCCCCTGGCCCGAACCCCCTTACTTCGAGTGAATCTAAACCGACCCCCAGCCGCAATATATTCGTTTTCTTTATGGCTACAAAGTACAAACTCAAAAAAAAAAAAGAAAAGAAAAGAAATCACGTCCCATCGCAAGCCTCCCCCTCAAGCTTCCAAGAATGCGCCTGTGAGTTTTGCCAAATCAGAACGCAATTCTTACCCCTCCATCCACACACTGGGAGACCTCCGCTCCCGAAGCCCAACGGTTTTCAATCAGGAGGCCTCCGTCTGGTTTGAATAAACCTGGCTTTTGTGTTTTGTTATAGGCGTTCCGGATTAAAATGGAGATCCGGTCACTTTCTTACGTCTTGAAACCAAAACCTTTTTCTTTTTCTTTTTGGCTAAATAAGCCTGAAGAGGCCATTTGTAGACCCAACGGTCTACCAAAAAAAAAGAGGGGGGACTTTTGACGAGGGTGAAAAAAAAAGAGTTAAAGACCGGCTCGTTTTCTCATTACGAGGACGTTTCAACACTCCGCCCATAGCCAAGAGTTCCCCCCCAGAAAAAAAAAATTCCACGGTGCAGCTGCACCCCTGCGATTACAGTCTGGATTATATCATGGCCGGGTCTGATCCTGGAAGAGGACTATAGGTGGCAAGCAAGCGCTGTGCTACGGTTCTCTGTTCTGAGCTCTGTTTGATGTGGATCCATTCCTGTCTGCATTTTAATTATGTTTTGGCTGGAATTATTCAGCAAGCTGCATGTAACCTCTCTCCTCTGTTAGCTGCATATGTGCCAGACTCCCTTTCTGCTATTTCTGTCTGCCTTCCTCTCTTCTCCTCCTCCTCCTGCCTTTGTCCATGTCTTCCCCCTCCCCATTCCCATTCCTCAACACTCACTCCTTTGACTCTCTTCTTCTGCACTACCTGGGATGTAACCTTTACAATGGAATTTAGAGGTTGCAGGAAATGTACTCTTGACTGTTGTTTGCTGAATATTTTTCAGAGAAGGTTCAAAGCGGGAGGAAAAAATACTAAATAACGTCGTCACTCGTAGACGACACCTTTGCTGCTCTTGTTTGAAGGCATTTATGGTATGATGCACTGCAGGGCTTTACAAAAAAAAAAAGACGAGTTCTATAGGAAAGCCTTGGGGGAAAAAAGGACAAGGGTAGGGCAGTGACTACACTACAAGGCCAAATGTATGAGTACCCCCCTTCAGATGTTGAGTTTAGGTGTCACCAGTGAAGGGTCCTGTCAAAACTACATCATACAAAGGCATGGTGTTCCTCATCCCATCAACTATTGGCTTTAGGTGTCTTCAGTGAAGGTCCTCTGAATACTTCAACATACAAAGACATGGTGTTCCTCATCCCATCAACCATTGGCTTTAGGTGTCTTCAGTGAAGGGTCCTCCGAATACTATATCATACAAAGGCATGGTGTACATTGTCCCATCAACCAATGGCTTTAGGTGTCTTCGGTGAAGGGTCCTCTGAATACTACGTCATACAAAGACATGGTGTTCCTCATCCCATCAACCATTGGCTTTAGGTGTCTTCAGTGAAGGGTCCTCTGAATACTACGCCATACAAAGACATGGTGTTCCTCATCCCATCAACCATTGGCTTTAGGTGTCTTCAGTGAAGGGTCCTCTGAAAACTACATCATACAAAGACATGGTGTACATCATCCTAGCAACCAATGGCTTTAGGTGTCTTCAGTGAAGGGTCCTCTGAAAACTACATCATACAAAGACATGGTGTACATCATCCCATCAACCATTGGCTTTAGGTGACTTCAGTGAAGGGTCCTCTGAATACTACATCATACAAAGGCATGGTGTACCTCATCCCATCATCTATTAGCTTTAGGTATCTTCAGTGAAGGGTCCTCTGAATGCTACATCATACAAAGGCATAGTGTACATCGTCCCATCAACCAATGGCTTTAGGTGTCTTCGGTGAAGGGTCCTCTGAATATTACATTATACAAAGGCATGGTGTACATCATCCCATCAACCATTAGCTTTAAGTGTCTTCAGGGAAGGGTCCTCTGAATGCTACATCATACAAAGACATGGTGTTCCTCATCCCATCAACCATTGGCTTTAGGTGTCACCAGTGAAGAGTCCTCTGAATACTACATCATACAAAGACATGGTGTACATCATCCCATCAACTATTAGCTTTAGGTATCTTCAGTGAAGGGTCCTCGAATACTACATCATACAAAGACATGGTGTACATCATCCCATCAACCATTGGCTTTAGGTGTCTTCAGTGAAAGGTCCTCTGAATGCTACATCATACAAAGACATGGTATACATCATCCCATCAACTATTAGCTTTAGGTATCTTCAGTGAAGGGTCCTCGAATACTACATCATACAAAGACATGGTGTACATTGTCCCATCAACCATTGGCTTTAGGTGTCTTCAGTGAAGAGTCCTCTGAATACTACATCATACAAAGGCATGGTGTACATCATCCCATCAACCATTGACTTTAGGTGTCTTCAGTGAAGGGTCCTGTGAAAAATACAACATACAAAGACATGGTGTTCCTCATCCCATCAACTATTGGCTTTAGGTG
Organism: Staurois parvus; assembly: GCF_062004578.1. Lineage (NCBI taxonomy): Eukaryota > Metazoa > Chordata > Amphibia > Anura > Ranidae > Staurois > Staurois parvus. The sequence continues at coordinate 91,762 of NW_028319846.1, forward strand.
TCTTCAGTGAAGGGTCCTCTGAATACTACATCATACAAAGGCATGGTGTACTTAATTCTGTGAACCATCAGGTTTAGGTTTCTCCAGTGAAGGGTCCTGTCAATACTAAAACATGTACATCATTCCATCAACACTTTTGTTTTGTGCACCCGCAAAACAAGCTATAGGGTCAAATGTTTGTTACCACCTAACCATTAAACTTACTGCATGGCCAGAATGTGGACATCCCTCCAAACGGTTGAGTTCAGTTGTCTCCAGGTAAGCCAGGGACAACATAAAAAGACTTTGTAGACGATTGTGCTCTTCCAACCTTGTGGAAACAGTTTGGTGAAGACCCTTTTCTGTTCCATCATGAATGTGCCCCTGTATACAAAGCTAGCTCCATAAAGACATGGTTTGACCAGTTCAGAGGAAGTTGAGTGTCCTGCACTAAACACCTTTGGGAAGAATTAGGACGTTGATGATGAATCAGCTTTTCTCATCCAACATCAGTACCTGACCTCACAAATGGTCTCAAATGCCCACAGACACCCTCCAAAATCTTGTGGAAATTCTTCCTCGAAGAGTGGAGGATATCATAGTCATGAAGGGGACGACTCCATATTAACGGCCATGGGGAGATGGGAAGGAACTTCATAGATACATGGTTTGACCAGCTTGGTGTAAAGGATCTTGAGCGTCCTGCACAGAGCCCTGACCTCAACCCTACTGACCGCCTTTGGTAAGAATTGGCGATCGTTAGCCAGGTCTTCTCATCCAACATCAATACACGACTTCACAAATAGGCACAAATTCCTACAGACAGCCTCCAAAATCTTGTAGAAAGTCCCAAAATAGTGGAGGATGTTATAGCCACAGTGGGGGGGCAACTCCATGTTAACGGCCATGGTTTTGGAACAGGGGCGGACTGACCATTTGGAAACTCGGGCACTGCCCGAGGGCTCAGGGTCAGTAGGCGGCCCCATGTGATGCCCCTGGTACCTTTTTCATAGGCTTTTTTGAGTTTGGGCAAGGACACAGGTGCCCCATGATCCCCTTGGATCCCACTGACACCAATGATGGGGCACAATTCCTCCCATTGATACCAACCATGGGGCACTATTCCTCCCATTGATACCAACCATGGGGCACAATTCCTCCCATTGATACCAACCACGGGGCACAATTCCTCCCATTGATACCAACCATGGGGCACTATTCCTCCTATTGATACCAACCATGGGGCATTATTCCTCCCACTGATACATACTAGGGGCACTATTCCTCCCTTTGATACCAGCCATGGGGCACTATTCCTACCATTGATACAAACCATGGGGCACAATTCCTCCCATTGATACCAGCCATGGGGCACTATTCCTCCTATTGATACCAACCATGGGGCACTATTCCTCCCATTGATACCAGCCATGGGGCACTATTCCTCCTATTGATACCAACCATGGGGCACTATTCCTCCCATTGATACCAACCGTAGGGCACAATTCCTCCCACTGATACCAACCAGAGGGCACTATTCCTCCTGCTAAAACCAATAATTGGACACTATTCCTCCTTTTAAAACCAATGATGGGCCACTGTTTACTCCCACTGATGTCAGGACATTTTCTACTCACACTGACCACAGTTCACCCCCCAAAATCCTGAAGGACAGTTAACTCGCCCTTTGTTTAAAAAGTCTGGTTACCCCTGCTCTAGTGTTCTCCAGACCTAACATGTGCAATAATTCCAATCAAATGCTAAATGTGTTGCTTACTTTACTTACTTAAAGACATCTCTAGCCCCATCCCCCGATCAATCTGGGTTATCAAATGCAATGGCAAATAAAGTAGATTTCGTTCTAAATTTTGAAATTCCCATACAATTTTAACATTTTATTATCACTTCAAACGCCATTTTTAAATCTGCACCTTTCACTAAAATAATGCCTGCCCCGAAGGTCCGGTTAGGGTTTTTTATCATCTGCTAAGGGTTATTAGGGGACTATTGGGTCACCAGGTACATTAGGAGTTAATCGCAATGTTCTTCTCATGAAGCCTCCACAACCCACTGATACAAATGGGAACTACCATATCCATCACTAGTTTCTCCATTTGTGCGAGATCTGTTACCTGACAGCTTACAGTGATGGAATTTCTGGTCCCTCTGTCTCTTTGAATTATATTCAGGCCCATGATGGTGTCGTAAGTCTTTCCCCATCTAAATCGAGGGCCATAGCCTGCATTGTAAAATCAAAGTAAAAATCTGAAGCATCTCCACAGGAGGACGTGCAGCCTTTGTTCCTGCGCTCGGGAGGGGCACACTTTTGTGAACGCTCATGAATATTTCATACCTGCCCGGGACGTGCATGTTATCATTAAACCTTCATCAGAGCCATGCTCAGAGTTGACACAACCCTCAGCGTTGGGAGCGAAGATCTTCAATTAGTGATTGTAAATCCTACATGCTTATAAGACCCCTTGGAACCTCTCTTAGTCAAATTATTGATGGCTGATAGCAGAATCCAACTTCAAGAGGTCACCAAGGTTTGCTTTACAACAAAGAGCTCCAACATTCGGGCCTTGGGGTTGCTACCATAGTACACAAATACTTTTCATACTAAAGTTACCTTCTTGCTACCAAAATCACGCTCACACAGAAGATCGCTCATACTTAGCGAGTGACAACTCCAATCTTTGCCCTGTTGCCTAACAGTTGGACCCAGTGCTTCTTGAAGTGGTTCCTGATGTCCCCACTGTGTCCTATGGTGATTTTTAAAGTGTCTTTGGAAATTTGTGCCCGTTTGTGAGGCCAGGTTCTGATGTTGGATGAGAAGACCTGGCTCACCATTCCAATTCATCCCTATGAACCTTATTCAGTAAGGTTGAGGTCATGACTCGGAGCTGGTTGGATATCCTATTGTAAAACTATGACCATTAATATGGAGATGATCCCTCTTTGTGGCTACACACAAAAAAACTTCTTTGTGATTTTCTCTCACCTCTGCTTATCTGGGTCTCATTTAAATCTAGTCCTTGACCACAGGCCCAAGACCTTTTATTAGGCCCAAGTCCTCAGGGTGATAAATACAGTTAGTTATGATCCATACTGGCAGGAAAAAGAGCACAGTCAGTGTGCCCAATAGGACCCAGATCTTCAAAACACCATGAGCTGTAGAACAATCATTATATTGTGGGAATACTTCCCAGAAGAGTGGAGGATGTTAAGGCCATGATGGGGGGGATGGAACTCCATATTAATAGCCATGGTTTTTGAATGGGATGTCCAACCAGGTCATATAAATGTCATAAGTGAAGGAGCTCCAGTGACCAATACAGAGCCCCAACCTCAACCCTAATAAAAAACCTTTGGGATGAATTGAAAGGCCGATTGTGAGCCAGGTCTTCTCATCCAACATCAGTACCTGACCTCAATAATGGGCACAAATTCTCACAGACACCCTCCAAAGTCTTGCAGAAAGCCTTACAAGAACAGTGGAGAATCTTATAGCCACAAAGGGGGACCCACTCCATATTAACGGCCATGGATTTGGAATGGATGTCCAACAAGCTCATATAGGTGTCATGGGTGGAGGAACTCTATTGACCCATACAGAGTCCTGACCGCAATCCTATGGAACACCTTTTGGATGAATTGGAACGCTGATTGTGAACCAGGTCTTCACATCCAACATCAGTTATCAAATGGTTTACACAGAGAGAGCCCTGGCCTCAACCTCTCTGAATACCTTTGGGATGAATTGAAAGGCCGATTGTGAGCCAGGTCTTCTCATCCAGCATCAGTACCTGACCTCAATAATTGTTAGCCAGGTATTCTCATCCGATATCAGTACCTGACTTCACAAATGGGCACAAATTCCAACACAGACAATTCCCAAAATCTTATGGAAACTCTTCCTAGAATAATGAAGGCAGTCATAGCTGTCTATATCAATGGCCGTGGTTTTGGAATGGAATGTCCAACTAACTCATGTAGCTGTTAGTAGCAGTAAGGAATGTCATCTTCAGGGTCTTTTTCACTGACCTCACCCACTCTTCGAGGATTTTCCTCTCGTACTTCACCTCCTTTTCTCGTCTTGTGTTTCTCAGGTGTTTGGTTTACCTTCTTCACCCGACTTGCATGGATCCCGGACTGGGAATTCTCCACTAGATCAGCCGTTCTGGTAACCGCTATCACCATAGTAGGCGGTCCAAAGGGGTAGCCTTTCTTCTTGTCTTTAGCTAGTTGGCGGACCACTACAATATCTCACACTTGGAAAGGGTGTGTTGGTTCCTGAGAAAATAAAGGAGAGGTGCGAGCAATATTTCTTTCAACCTGATCTAAAGTTTGAATCAATTTTCTCACATACTCTTGTTGTACCAGGTCAAGGATATCCTCTACTCTTCTGGGAACTCTTTCCACAAGATTTTCGAGGGTGTCTGTGGGAGTTTTTGCCAGTTTGTAAGGTCAGGTACTGATGTTGGATGAGAAGAGCCGGCTCACCATTCCAATTCATCCCAAAGCTATTCAGTAGGGTTGAGGTCATAATTCTGAGCTGGATGGATTCTAAAACTGTGGTCATTAATATGGAGGTGATCCCCCTTTGTGGCTACAACATCCCTCCTTCTTCTGGGAAGTCTTTCCACAAGATTTTGGATGGTGTCTGTGGGATTTTTTGCCAATTTGTGAGGTCAGGTACTGATGTTGGATGAGAAGACCTGGCTCACTATTCCAATTCATCCCAAAGCTATTCAGGAGTGTTGAGGTCATGACTTGGGGCTTGATGGATATCCTATACTAAAACTGTGGTCGATAATATGGTGGTGATCCCCCGTTGTGGCTACAACATCCTCCGCTCTTCTGGGAAGGCTTTCTACAAGATTTTGGAGGGTGTCTGTGTTAGATTAAAGCCTTTGCTCTCAATCCGATTCTTCCCAAAGGTGTCCAGTAGGGTTCAGGTCAGGGCTCTGTGCAGGAAACACGAGTTCCTCCACCCATAACAGCTATATGAGTTAGTTGGACATTCCATTCCAAAACCACGGCCATTAATATAGACATCTATGACTGCCTTCACTATTCTAGGAAGAGTCTCCATAAGATTTTGGGGATTGTCTGTGTTGGAATTTGTGCCCATTTGTGAAGTCAGGTACTGATATTGGATGAGAATACCTGGCTAACAATCAGCCTTTCAATTCATCCCAAAGGTATTCAGAGAGGTTGATGCCAGGGCTCTCTCTGTGTAAACTGCTTGAGAACTGATGTTGGGTGAGAAGACCTGGTTCACAATCAGCGTTCCAATTCATCCAAAAGGTGTTCCATAGGATTGCGGTCAGGGCTCTATATGGGTCAATAGAGTTCCTCTACCCATGACACCTATATGAGCTTGTTGGACATCCCATTCCAAATCCATGGCCGTTAATATGGAGTGGGTCTCCCTTTGTGGCTATAAGATTCTCCACTATTCTTGTAAGGCTTTCTGCAAGACTTTGGAGGGTGTCTGTGAGAATTTGTGCCCATTATTAAGGTCAGGTACTGATGTTGGATGAGAAGACCTGGCTCACAATTGGCAGTTTCAACTCATCCCAAAGGTTTTTATTAGGGTTGAGGTTGGGGCTCTGTATGGGTCACTGGAGCTCCTTCACTTATGACATTTATATGACCTGGTTGGACATCCCATTCAAAAACCATGGCTATTAATATGGAGTTCCATCCCCCCATCATGGCCTTAACATCCTTCACTCTTCTGGGAAGTATTCCCACAATATAATGATTGTTCTACAGCTCATTCCAAAACCAAAGCCATTAACATGGAGTTGCCCCTCCCCCCATGTTCATTAATATGGAGTTTCCCTCCACTGTGGCTATAACTTCCTCCATCCTTCTGGGACTTTCTACGAGATTTTGTAGGGTGTCTCCTCCACTCTTCTGGGAAGTATTTCCACAATATTATAATTGTTCCACACCTTATTCCAAAACAATGGCCATTAATATGGAGTTGCTCCTCCCCCCATGTTCATTAATATGGAGTTTCCCTCCACTGTGGCTATAACTTCCTCCATCCTTCTGGGACTTTCTACGAGATTTTGTAGGGTGTCTCCTCCACTCTTCTGGGAAGTATTTCCACAATATTATAATTGTTCCACACCTTATTCCAAAACAATGGCCATTAATATGGAGTTGCTCCTCCCCCCATGGCCATTAATATGGAGTTTCCCTCCACTGTGGCTATAACTTTCTTCACCCTTCTGGGACTTTCTATGAGATTTTGTAGGGTGTCTCCTCCACTCTTCTGGGAAGTATTCCCACAATATAATGATTGTTCTACAGCTCATTTTAAAACCATGGCCATTAATATGGAGTTTCCCTCCAATGTGGCTATAACTTCCTCCACCCTTCTGGGACTTTCTACGAGATTTTGTAGGGTGTCTTCTCCACTCTTCTGGGAGGTATTCCCACAATATAATGATTGTTCCACAACTTATTCCAAAACCATGGCCATTAATATGGAGTTGACCCTCCCCCCATGGCCATTAATATGGAGTTTCCCTCCGCTCTTCTGGGACTTTCTACAAGATTTTGTAGGGTGTCTGTGGGAATTTGTGCCAATTTATGAGGTCAGGTACTGATGTTGGATGAGAAGACCTGGCTAACAATCTCCAATTCATCCCAAAGGTGTTCCGTAGGTCATGGTTCTTTACAAGACACTCGAGTTCCTCCACAGCAAACTGGTCAAACCATGTCTTTATGGAGCTGGCTTTGTACACAGGGGCACAGTCATGTTGGAACAGTAGGATCTCAATCCTACTGAGCACCTTTGAGATGAGAGGACCTCATCCCAAAAGGTGTTCTGTAGGGTTAAGGACAGGTACTGATGTTGGATGAGAAGACCTTATACCGTAGGTCTTTGAAAGTTAGGGTTGAGGTGCAGGACACTCAAGTTCCTCCACACCAAACTGGTCAAACCATGTATTTATGGAGCTGGCTTTGTACACGGGGCACAGTCATGCTGGAACAGTAGGATCTCAATCCTACTGAGGACCTTTGAGATGAGAGGACCTCATCCCAAAGGTGTTCTGTAGGGTTACGGACAGGTACTGATGTTGGATGAGAAGACCTTATACCGTAGGTCTTTGAAAGTTAGGGTTGAGGTGCAGGACCTCAAGTTCCTCCACACCAAACTGGTCAAACCATGTCTTTATGGAGCTGGCTTTGTACACAGGGGGACAGTCATGCTGGAACAGTAGGATCTTATTCCTACTGAGCACCTTTGAGATGAGAGGGCCTCATCCCAAAGGTGTTCTGTAGGGTTAAGGACAGGTACTGATGTCGGATGAGAAGACTAGAGATGAGCGAATCGAAGTATCCGAAGTGGAATTCGAGTCGAATATCGGAAAAATTTCGATTTGTGCCGAATCCGAAAAATAGCCTAATTCGGACGCGCGAATCGAAATTTTTCAGAAAATGGCGGCTGACATGTGCGGCGACGGAGCGGGGATGTCTGGGAAGGCGCGCAAACAAGGCGCGCTGACCCATAATGCATTCCCCAACTACATGTGATCGCATCAGCCAATCAGCAGCCAGCCAGCCAGCACTGTGTAATGGTCGAGCTATAAATAGCGGCCATTTTGGAATTCTTCATTTGCCTGCAGTCATTGAACAGAGGCAGACCGCTCTGTATTAGGGACAGGGACAGAGTTAGGGCCACAGAAACGATAATTGGGGACAGAGAAAAGTTACTTAGGGACAGAGAACCATTACTCAGGGACACAGACTTGTTAATGAGGGCCACAGAATCGTTATTTAGGGACAAAGAAACGCTAGTTAGGGCCACAGAATTCATACTCAGGGACAGACAGAATTGTTACGGAGTGCCAGAGAATTGTTACTTAGGGCCACAGAAACGTTATTAGGGCCACAGAATTTTTACTCAGGGACAGACAGAATTGTTACTGAGTGCCAGAGAATTGATACTTAGGGCCACAGAAACTTTACTTAGGGCCACAGAATTTTTACTCAGGGACAGACAGAATTGTTACTGAGTGCCAGAGAATTGTTACTTAGGGCCACAGAAACTTTACTTAGGGCCACAGAATTGTTACTCGCACAGACACAGAATTGTTACTCGCACAGACACAGAACTGTTACTGAGGGCCACAGAACTGTTACTTAGGGCCACAGAATTGTTACTCGCACAGACACAGAATTGTTACTCAGGGCCACAGAACTGTTACTTAGGGACAAAGAAACACTAGTTAGGGCCACAGAATTCATACTCAGGGACAGACAGAATTGTTACGGAGTGCCAGAGAATTGTTACTCAGGGCCACAGAAACTTTACTTAGGGCCACAGAATTTTTACTCAGGGACAGACAGAATTGTTACTGAGTGCCAGAGAATTGTTACTCAGGGCCACAGAAACTTTACTTAGGGCCACAGAATTTTTACTCAGGGACAGACAGAATTGTTACTGAGTGCCAGAGAATTGTTACTCAGGGACACATAATCGTTGAATTAAAGAGTATGTCAGACAACATGCAGAGGAGTGGCAGAGGAGGCAATGTTTTAGGAGCGAGCAGACGTGGCAGCAGAGGAAGGGGTCGAGGCAGCACTAGTCGCAGCCAGAGGCCAGTGCTCCCGGTGTCATCCAGCGGTCGTGTCTCCACCGACAACCCTGCCGTCATTGATTGGTTGGCTCGGTCGTCTTCCTCTTCCCAGGTCACCTCTGACACCTACAGCCAACGGTCGGTGGGTACGTCAGACACAACCGTTAGTTGGCATGGCCCGTGAGCAAGCCCACTGAAATCACGTGTCCTCTACCTGCCCCTGTCCTTTGGTGTTCCCTCACCAAGCGAAGTATCGCATGCTGTGGGCTCAGCCCCACTGTACAGTGAGGAAGAGCTAACAGAGGGCGGTCAGGAACGGGGGGAGACATCGGCCTTTTCAGCAGCCAGGCGAAGAAGTAGTGGCGAGGAGAGTGGCTCTGTAGCCGGTCTAGAGACAGGTCTGTCTCCTGACCCACACGCAGCCGAGGGGGCTAGTAGTGAGGCGGAGACCCTACTTGATGATGAGGAGGTTGATCGCACTTGGCAGCCTCGTCATCATCAGGCTATTGCTTCCGCATCATCAGGAGAAGAGGGTGCCAGCTTGGCAGCGAGCGAAACAGTCGGTGGGTTGCCCAGGAGGCAGCAGGGTCGCAGCAGTGTCAGTGGAGGCAAACGGCCACGGAGTAGAGCACCAGCTCCACTGCAGCCTACCACCACGGCCAGTAGTGGTGTCGGTGTGCACGGAGGAAGTAGCAGTCAGCCAGTGAGGAGTAGCGGGGGCAAAGTTTCCTACTCGGCGGTGTGGCAATTTTTCGTCAAGCCGCCCGAGGAAGTAAACGTAGCCGTATGTCGACTATGTGGCCAGAAATGCAAGCGTGGCCAGGGGGCCCATGTTGGGACTACAGCGTTGCGGCAGCATATGCAGCGTCACCATTCGGTGGCCTGGGAAAACCGTGATAAAGATACGGCGGTTCTGCCTGCCCCAGCCCCCGCTCCATCACCCGCTCCGTTACTTGCTCCGTCACCCGACGTCGTCAATCGCCCTCTATCAGCCAGTCAAGGCTCCAACACCTCTGCTGAGGGGAGTTGTCGCTCGTTGGCATCTTCCGCTCGTTCAGATGCTCCTTCTCCTGCTACTCCTCTTCACGGATTCCGTCAGCAGTCTTTCTTGGAATCCGTTTCCAAGAGACAACAGTTTGCGAGCACGCACCCGACGGTGCAAAAGCTGAACGTCCTCCTGTCCAAGTTGCTGGTGCTGCAGTCCCTCCCTTTCCAACTGGTGGACTCAGCACCTTTCCGAGAAATGATGGCTTGTGCCGCGCCGCGGTGGAGAGTGCCAAGCCGTCATTTCTTCGCCAAAAAGGCAGTGCCAGCCCTGCATTCACATGTAGAAGACATGGTGGGCCAGTCTTTGAGCATGTCGGTCTCTGCCAAAGTGCACGGCAGCGCCGACGTGTGGAGCTGTAACTACGGTCAGGGACAGTACATGTCATTTACGGCCCACTGGGTGAACGTGGTGCCGGCACAGCAGCACCAGCAACTTGGACAGGTCACGCCGCTTTTGCCTCCACGTTTGCACGTCCTTGGTCCAGCAAAGATGTCCGCCTCTACCACCTCTTCTTCCGCCGTGTCCTCAGCCGCCACCCCCGTGCCAAGTCCCATTACCCGACCGGCATATCACATGTGCAGGGCGCAACGGTGTCACGCTGTGCTGCACCTGGTATGCCTTGGCGAACGTAGTCACACAGGGGAGGAACTTCTGAGTGTAATGAACAGAGAAATCGACAGATGGCTGTCTCCGCGCAAACTGAAAATCGGAACCATGTTGACTGACAACGGAAAGAACATGGTGTCTGCTCTGCGTCAAGGAAGGTTGTGCCATGCGCCATGCATGGCTCACGTGTTCAATCTGGTTGTCAAGCGGTTCCTAAAATCCACCATCCCACTGCAAGACATCCTTAAAATGTCACGTAAACTTTGCATGCATTTCAGCCATTCCTACACCGCAAAGCACACCCTCCTTGAGCTGCAGCGGCAGAACGGAATTCCACATCATCGCCTGATCTGCGACGTTGCAACAAGGTGGAATTCAACCCTACACATGTTAGACCGCCTTTACGAACAGCGAAAGGCCATCACCGATTTCCTGATGTTACAAGCGGATAAAGGTACTCCCCTGTGTAACTTCGATGTCAGCCATTGGCAGCTCATGCGTGACACCTGCCGCTTGCTCAGGCCCTTTGAGGAGGCCACGCTATTCGTGAGTCGGCAGGACTATGGGATGAACGACGTCATTCCTCTGTTGCACGTCCTGGAACAAATGCTGTTAACAATGGCTGGTCAGGGTGCGGTAGACGTGGCGCACAGATCTCAACGCCACATGACCCCTGTGGGGGCAGGACAGGAAGAAGAGGAGGAGGTAGAGGAGGACATTGGTGCTCAGGAATTATTGAGTGAAATGGGTGGTTTTTCCACTCAGCGGACAGGAGTGGAGGAGCAGGAGCATCTGGTAGAGGAGGAGGAGGAGGAGACAGAGGACCCAGACGCACCGTGGCAGTATGCTGTGGAGATGGAGGCAGGGAGTCCCTCGCATTCCTTGGCACAAATGGCCCATAGCATGCTCGGTTGCTTGCGTAGCGACAGCCGAATAATAACCATCAGACAGAGGGATGACTTTTGGCTGTCCACCTTGTTGGACCCTCGCTACCGGTCCAAAATGGTGGCCTTTTTCACACCTGCTGAGAGGGAGGCCAAAATAACGTACTATAAAAACCACCTATGTAGTCAGCTGGTCTCTGCCTTTGTGCGCCAACGTCCATCCTCAGACACTGTGGGCCCTGTGCGCTCGCGTTCCGCTGCCATGGCAGCAGGGGAGGGGTGGGGTGGTAGGAGCAGTGGCAGCTCCACCAGCAGCGGCTGCCTCAGTCTGCAGTCGATGATGAGTAGCTTTCTTCACCAGCGCAGTGAGGAAACTACTAACCAGCCGCAGCAGCAGCAGCATCAGGTGGACCTGGAGCAGGAGCTCAAACAACAGGCTTGGGCCTACTTGGACAGCACCCTGCCAACCGAGGTAGACAATCCCCTTGACTACTGGGCAACGAAACTTGACCTTTGGCCCCAACTAGCTGAATTTGCCCTTGAAAGGCTGTCATGCCCGGCCAGTAGCGTGGCATCGGAGCGCGTGTTTAGTGCGGCAGGAGGTATTGTAACTCCGCGGAGGACACGACTGTCCACCCAAAGTGTGGAGAGACTCACGTTTGTGAAAATGAATCAGGCGTGGATTAGTCTGGATTTCAAACCACCAGTTCCTGACACAACTGACTAAATCCGCCATGAATCATGCCACAAACATGTGCCACTTTCAGGTCTCCTCACACTGCTGGTGTGTTGAATTTTTTGACATAGGGTGCTGGCAGATTACGGACCTCCCATAGCTGCTGCCAGGCCCCTAATCTGCCATGGGCCCCTATATACCGCCTCCTCATGCTGCTGCCAGGTCCAGAGTCTCTCATGGGTCCCTGTACGGCCTCCCATTGCTGCTGTCTCCATCGCCACACTCTGCCATGTGCCACATTCAGGTCTCTTCACACTGCTGGTGTGTTCAATTTTTTGACATAGGGTGCTGGCAGATTACGGGCCTCCCATTGCTGCTGCCAGGCACGTAATCTGCCATGGGCCCCTATATACCGCCTCCTCATGCTGCTGCCAAGTCCAGAGTCTCTCATGGGTCCCTGTACAGCCTCCCATTGCTGCTGTCTCCATCGCCACACTCTGCTGCCATGTGCCACTTTCAGGTCTCCTCACACACTGCTGTTGTGTTGAATTTTTTGACATAGGGTGCTGGCAGATTACAGGCCTCCCATAGCTGCTGCCAGGCCCCTAATCTGCCATGGGCCCCTATATACCGCCTCCTCATGCTGCTGCCAAGTCCAGAGTCTCTCATGGGTCCCTGTACGGCCTCCCATTGCTGCTGCCAGGAGGCAGCAGGGTCGCAGCAGTGTCAGTGGAGGCAAACGGCCATGGAGTAGAGCACCAGCTCCACTGCAGCCTACCACCACAGCCAGTAGTGGTGCCGGTGTGCACGGAGGAAGTAGCAGTCAGCCAGCGAGGAGTAGCGGAGGCAAAGTTTCCTACTCTGCGGTGTGGCAATTTTTCGTCAAGCTGCCCGAGGAAGTAAACGTAGCCGTATGTCGACTATGTGGCCAGAAAGTCAAGCGTGGCCAGGGGGCCCATGTTGGGACTACAGCGTTGCGGCAGCATATGCAGCGTCGCCATTCGGTGGCCTGGGAAAACCGTGATAAAGATACGGCGGTTCTGCCTGCCCCAGCCCAGGGTTCCATTTTGTCATAGGGTGCTGGCAGATTACAGGCCTCCCATAGGTGCTGCCAGGCCCCAAATCTGCCATGGGCCCCCGTACCGCCTGGTCACGCTGCTGCTGGGTCCACAGTGTGACCTGGGTCCCTGTACCGCCTCCCATTGCTCCCACTCTGCCATGTGCCACTTTCAGGTCTCCTCACACTCCTGCTGGTTTCCATTTTGTCATAGGTTGCTGTATGGCCTCCCATTGCTGCTGCCTCCACCGCCACACTGTGGCTCCAAACACTGGTTTTGGCCCCGTGACTGGCCAAATGAGTGAAGTGTGCGGTGATTCTAAGATGGACGGCACTCATCTGCATGTCATACTGAGTGACAGTATTATTTCTCTTCCCCAGCAGACTCCAAGGGCATTTAAATTAAAGGTACAGTGTTCTGCACTAATATTAAGTCTCTCTGAAGCCTAGAAACACCCTTTTTTAAGTTAAATTCACAGCGAATTTATTCGACTCGAATCGAATATTGTCCACGAATTCGCCGAATCAGTCGAATCGAATTTTTCATTTCTTCGCTCATCTCTAGAGAAGACCTTATACCGTAGGCCTTCAAAAGTTAGGGTTGAGGTGCAGGACACTCAAGTTCCTCCACACCAAACTGGTCAAACCAGGTCTTTATGGAGCTGGCTTTGTACACAGGGGCAGAGTCATGCTGGAAAAGAAAAGGGTCTTCAACAAACTCTTACCACAAGGTTGGAAGAGAACAATTGTCTACAATGTCTTTGTATGATGGGGTATTACCAGGACCCATCACTGGAGACACTTGAACTCCATCATCTGCCCAATTGTCTACAATGTCTTTGTACGATGTAGTACGTTGCCTTTATATGTTGTCCTTGGCTCTAACGGAGACAGCTGAACCAATCATTTGGAAGGCTCTCTTCACCATTTTTGTTTTGATGGTGACCCTACGGCCCTATGGTGTGTTTTTGGGAAGAACGATGAGAAACCCTTGATGGAATGATGTACATCAAGTTCAGCCCAATGAAATATTTTCTCCTTTTTAATTCCCCCCCGCCCCCAGTAAAGAGTAGGCGAAGAAGTGCTCGGAACAGCTCCAAATAAATTCACAGTGTAGCAGTATGAAGTATGAACGAGTAACATGAAAGCAATTTATTTCACTTATTCCTCCTTGAGAATTTCATAACCTATAATACATCAGCGATCCAAGAAGCAAATAACACAATAAACCGGATAATAACTGTAGGAATAAACCGTAAATGAGAACATTTTGCAAAAGCGTGATGAATGACCAAGGCGATGGACTTCCAGCAGGATCGCGCGTTACATCATTACCTTATCGCCTGGGCGTTTTCACTTTTCAAAGAGAGCAATCGGGACGTAGCTGGTGACAAAAATGATATCGCGGAAAAACAATAAAGGGATGATGATGGCTGCAAATGACCGTAGGAACAGAATATTTAGCGCATGATAATTGAATTCTTCGGGAACGGCAGTGCCAAAGCTTTAAAGAGGAACTCCAATTTGTTGAGAGAAAACAGTCCCCTCTGGCTGATCTTTGCACTTTACAGGGTGTGACAATCTAGGAGCTTAGAGAGGGAACACATGGAGGCAAAGCGCATTGAACCCAACATGTTTATTGGGGAATCCAGGGGGACTGGCAGAAGAATAATGAGGGCACATGCAGAGAGGCGACTGGGCAGTGGGTGGCAGAGGACTGACCTCAGTCTAGGGTCCTCACAGGCCCATGTAGCATCCAGGGGGACTGGCAGAAGAATAATGAGGGCACATTCAGAGAGGCGACTGGGCAGTGGGTGGCAGAGGACTGACCTCAGTCTGGGGTCCTCACAGGCCCATGTATCATCCATGGGGACTGGCAGAAGTATAATGAGGGCACATGCAGAGAAGCGACTGGGCAGTGGGTGACAGTGGCCTGACCTCAGTCTGGGGTCCTCACAGGTCCATGTAGCATCCAGGGGGACTGGCAGACAAATAATGAGGGCACATGCACAGAGGTGACTGGGCAGTGGGTGGCAGAGGCATGACCTCAGTCTGGGGTCCTCACAGTCTCTTGTAGCATCCAGTGGGACTGTCAGAAGAATAATGTGGGCACATGCATAGAGGCGACTGGGCAGTGGGTGGCAGAGGCCTGACCTCAGTCTGGGGTCCTCACAGTCCCATGTAGCATCCAGGGGGACTGTCAGAAGAATAATGAGGGCACATGCACATGGCAGAGGCCTGACCTCAGTCTGGGGTCCTCACAGGCCCATGTATCATCCATGGGGACTGGCAGAAGTATAATGAGGGCACATGCAGAGAGGCGACTGGGCAGTGGGTGGCAGAGGACTGACCTCAGTCTGGGGTCCTCACAGGCCCATGTAGCATCCAGGGGGACTGGCAGAAGAATAATGTGGGCACATGCACAGAGGTCACTGGGCAGTGGGTGACAGAGGCCTGACCTCCGTCTGGGGTCCTCACAGTCCCATGTAGCATCCAGGGGGACTGGCAGATGAATAATGAGGGCACATGCACAGAGGTGACTGGGCAGTTGGTGGCAGAGGCCTGACCTCAGTCTGGGGTCCTCACAGTCTCTTGTAGCATCCAGGGGGACTGTCAGAAGAATAATGTGGGCACATGCATAGAGGCGACTGGGCAGTGGGTGAGAGAGGTCTGACCTCAGTCTGGGGTCCTCACAGTCCCATGTAGCATCCAGGGGGACTGGCAGAAGAATAATGTGGGCACATTCACAGAGGTCACTGGGCAGTGGGTGACAGAGGCCTGACCTCCGTCTGGGGTCCTCACAGGTCCATGTAGCATCCAGGGGGACTGGCAGAAGAATAATGTGGGCACATGCAGAGAGGCGACTGGGCAGTGGGTGGCAGAGGCCTGACCTCAGTCTGGGGTCCTCACAGTCCCATGTAGCATCCAGGGGGACTGTCAGAAGAATAATGAGGGCACATGCACATGGCAGAGGCCTGACCTCAGTCTGGGGTCCTCACAGGCCCATGTATCATCCATGGGGACTGGCAGAAGTATAATGAGGGCACATGCAGAGAAGCGACTGGGCAGTGGGTGACAGTGGCCTGACCTCAGTCTGGGGTCCTCACAGGTCCATGTAGCATCCAGGGGGACTGGCAGACAAATAATGAGGGCACATGCACAGAGGTGACTGGGCAGTGGGTGGCAGAGGCATGACCTCAGTCTGGGGTCCTCACAGTCTCTTGTAGCATCCAGGGGGACTGTCAGAAGAATAATGTGGGCACATGCATAGAGGCGACTGGGGCAGTGGGTGGCAGAGGACTGACCTCAGTCTGGGGTCCTCACAGGCCCATGTAGCATCCAGGGGGACTGGCAGAAGAATAATGTGGGCACATGCACAGAGGTCACTGGGCAGTGGGTGACAGAGGCCTGACCTCCGTCTGGGGTCCTCACAGTCCCATGTAGCATCCAGGGGGACTGGCAGATGAATAATGAGGGCACATGCACAGAGGTGACTGGGCAGTTGGTGGCAGAGGCCTGACCTCAGTCTGGGGTCCTCACAGTCTCTTGTAGCATCCAGGGGGACTGTCAGAAGAATAATGTGGGCACATGCATAGAGGCGACTGGGGCAGTGGGTGGCAGAGGACTGACCTCAGTCTGGGGTCCTCACAGGTCCATGTAGCACCCAGGGGGACTGGCAGAAGAATAATGAGGGCACATGCAGAGAGGCGACTGGGAAGCGGGTGGCAGAGGCCTGACCTCAGTCTAGGGTCCTCACAGTCCCATGTAGCTTCCAGGGGGACTGGCAGAAGAATAATGAGGGCACATGCACAGAGGTGACTGGACAGTGGGTGGCAGAGGCCTGACCTCAGTCTGGGGTCCTCACAGGTCCATGTAGCATCCATGGGGACTGGCAGAAGAATAATGAGGGCACATGCAAAGAGGCGACTGGACAGTGGGTGGCAGAGGCCTGACCTCAGTCTGGGGTCCTCACAGGTCCATGTAGCATCCAGGGGGACTGGCAGAAGAATAAGAGCGCAGGAATAAGAGTGTGCTGTGCTGCCCACCAGAACCTGGCGCCTGGGGGAAGGAAGTCCTTGGCCTGTACCCTAGTCAAGGACCTTTAGAGTGGTAATAAGGCACAGCAAGGGGAGAGACAGGAAGGTTCAGGGACTCAAACTGAGGAGGCTGGAAGGCCTCAAGCTGCTGGTGAGGTCATCTGGATGATTGCTGTTTCAAAAGAGTCTGTACAGGCAGGTCCCTGGGCAGACATCTGCTGGTTTCAGAGCACGAGGGAGAGGAGCATTTGGCACCCTGGTCAAGGAGAGCAGAGGGCACATGCAGAGAGGCGACTGGGCAGTGGGTGGCAGAGGGCTGACCTCAGTCTGGGGTCCTCACAGGTCCATGTAGCATCCAGGGGGACTGGCAGAAGAATAATGAGGGCACATGCAGAGAGGCAACTGGGCAGTGGGTGGCAGAGGCCTGACCTCAGTCTGGGGTCCTCACAGGTCCATGTGACTGGCAGAAGAATAATGTGGGTACATGCATAGAGGCGACTGGGCAGTGGGTGGCAGAGGCCTGACCTCAGTCTGGGGTCCTCACAGGTCCATGTAGCATCCAGGGGGACTGGCAGAAGAATAATGAGGGCACATGCACAGAGGTGACTGGGCAGTGGGTGGCAGAGGCATGACCCCAGACTGGGGTCCTCACAGTCCCATGTAGCATCCAGGGGGACTGGCAGAAGAATAATGTGGGCACATGCAGAGAGGCGACTGGGGCAGTGGGTGGCAGAGGCTGACCTCAGTCTGGGGTCCTCACAGGTCCATGTAGCATCCAGGGGGACTGGCAGAAGAATAATGAGGGCACATGCACAGAGGTGACTGGGCAGTGGGTGGCAGAGGCATGACCCCAGACTGGGGTCCTCACAGTCCCATGTAGCATCCAGGGGGACTGGCAGAAGAATAATGTGGGCACATGCAGAGAGGCGACTGGGGCAGTGGGTGGCAGAGGCTGACCTCAGTCTGGGGTCCTCACAGGTCCATGTAGCATCCAGGGGGACTGGCAGAAGAATAATGAGGGCACATGCAGAGAGGCGACTGGGACAGTGGGTGGCAGAGGCCTGACCTCAGTCTGGGGTCCTCACAGTCCCATGTAGTATCCAGGGGGACAGGCAGAAGAATAAGAGCGCGGGAATAAGAGTGCCTGGCGCCTGGGGGAAGGAAGTCCGTGGCAGGTATGAGGTGTTATGTGCATGGAGCCCGGTGTCTAAATGCATGTATGTGGTGTGGAGAGGTGGAGGACATGAGGGAAGTAGAGGGGAAACGCCGGGTACTGAGACACAGGGATTGTAACGAATTTTGTAGCAGATTCCTACTTTTTGTTGCTCTGAAGAAATAGCTGTTTGTATCACCATGTCCTGGGCAGACTGATTCTTGGTGGGAGGGTCTGGTTCATTATCATCATCCAGTGTTCTGGTTAGAAAAGCTGCAGGGTCTGCATCCTTTTGGAAGCCTAACCCCTTGGGGAGTATCTCAGCAAAACTGAAATTCCCGTTGCAGGGGATGCCTAAAATCTGACATCTGGGAAAAGCAGTGAGCCAATCACACAAGTATGGAGGTTCTGTATACCAACTGTGTAGAGAATACCTCCAGGTTGCCATATTGGTGAAAAAATGACTTCGGCTGCAGATGGAAAAGGGAAGGCCAATTTTCAAAATGGCTTCCGTAGCAATTATACACGTTATATTACGATTATTATTTCATTTGCTGTTTTTTTCCCCCAAAACCTTCATCCTCCACACTGGTCGCCAGTAAGGAACTGACTACGATGGCGGCTCTCCCGCGACCAGGGCTTTATTTATGTGGAAATCAATTACACCATTGTCTCAACTGACACTGCCAGATGTTCAAAAGAGAGGTCGATGGAGTGGCCCCATCGACATTTTTTTTGTTATGGGGCCCCGTGAATCGTAGCCATGACCCTGGACCAGCAGATAAGCAGATAATGTAGCTTCGAGCAGGATGTAATGTATACTTGAAAAATCTTCATGCTCATTTCGGACAGGATGTTGGATTTTACCCTCTTGCTGGCATTGAAAGCTTCCTTTCACATTTTTCGAGCTTCGAAATTCAACTTGCAGGTTCCCGGAGACTCAGAGTAAACAAAAATCCCCGGACTCGCATTAGCTCTGCCTCTCCAGCTGCTTCTTGTCAAGGTCTATTGACTGTATCATGGCCTCACCTACAAACTGGAAGCACCTGTGGCTTTGCTATGGCTTCGGGAAACCTTCTTCGGCTTCAGAAGCTAAAAATAGCCACACCTTCCCTTAAAGCTGTGGCCAAAAACTCAAGAAAAAATATTCGGCCTCAAACGTTGAAGCAGAACCACACCGCGATCATTTATTTATTTTATTTCACCCCCCTTTCTGTATTAAAAAAAAATGTGGCCCAGCACTTCCCAACTTCTCCTCTCTCCAGCACTTTCCTGGTTCTTCAGATGTTCTTCATCACCACGGGTGGTGGTGACACGATGGATCAATGGTGGACAGCATATTTTATCCACACTTCCATTGAGCTCAGGCAGTCAATAAAATGCCCTCTGCCTGGGGGTGCTTCATTGGGTGCTCATAATACTTCCTATCTTAGCAATGCTCACATGTCATCTCATGAGCACCACAACCAGTAGAAAAAACCACCAATGCTGGAGAAGCAGAGGAAAGAGATAACCTGAGGACTACAAACCAACTACACTGATCAGACCAATAGAAAGAGAAGAAGGGCAAAGATGGGAACTAAAGACTGACCTGAAGGCTACAAACCAACTACACCGATCAGACCAATAGAAAGAGAAGAAGAGGAAAGATGGGAACTAAAGACTGACCTGAAGGCTACAAACCAACTACACTGATATTTCACCCCCCTTTCTGTATTAAAAAAAAATGTGGCCGAGCACTTCCCAACTTCTCCTCTCTCCAGCACTTTCCTGGTTCTTCAGATGTTCTTCATCACCACGGGTGGTGGTGATGCGATGGATCAATGGTGGACATCATAATTTATCCACACTTCCATTGAGCTCAGGCAGTTAATAAAATGCCCTCTGCCTGGGGGTGCTTCATTGGGCAACCTGCGCTCACGATACTTCCTATCTTAGCAATGCTCACATGTCATCTCATGAGCACCACAACCAGTAGAGAGAGCCACCAATGCTGGAGAAGAAGAAGAAAGAGATAACCTGAGGACTACAAACCAACTACACTGATCAGACCAATAGAAAGAGAAGAAGAGGAAAGATGGGAACTAAAGACTGACCTGAAGGCTACAAACCAACTACACTGATATTTCACCCCCCTTTCTGTATTAAAAAAAAAAATGTGGCCGAGCACTTCCCAACTTCTCTCTCCAGCACTTTCCTGGTTCTTCAGATGTTCTTCATCACCACGGGTGGTGGGGCTGCGATGGATCAATGGTGGACATCATAATTTATCCACACTTCCATTGAGCTCAGGCAGTCAATAAAATGCCTTCTGTCTGGGGGTGCTTCATTGGGTGCTCATAATACTTCCTATCTTAGCAATGCTCACATGTCATCTCATGAGCACCGCAACCAGTAGAGAGAGCCACCAATGCTGGAGAAGAAGAGGAAAGAGATAACCTGAGGACTACAAACCAACTACACTGATCAGACCAATGGAAAGAGAAGAAGCAGAAAGATGGGAACTAAAGACTGACCTGAAGGACTACAAACCAACTACAATAATATTTCACCCCCCTTTCTGTATTAAAAAAAAATGTGGCTGAGCACTTCCCAACTTCTCCTCTCTCCAGCACTATCCTGGTTCTTCAGATGTTCTTCATCACCACGGGTGGTGGTGACGCGATGGATCAATGGTGGACATCATATTTTATCCACACTTCCATTGATCTCAGGCAGTCAATAATATGCCCTCTGTCTGGGGGTACTTCATTGGGCGCTCATAATACTTCCTATCTCAGCAATGCTCACATGTCATCTCATGAGCACCACAACCAGTAGAAAGAGCCACCAATGCTGGAGAAGAAGAGGAACGAGATAACCTGAGGACTGCAAACCAACTACATTGATCAGACCAATGGAAAGAGAAGAAGCAGAAAGATGGGAACTAAAGACTGACCTGAAGGACTACAAACCAACTACACTGATCAGACCAATAAAAAGAGAAGAAGAGGAAAGATAGGAACTAAAGACTGACCTGAAGGACTACAAACCAACTACACTGATCAGACCAATGGAAAGAGAAGAAGCAGAAAGATGGGAACTAAAGACTGACCTGAAGGACAACAAACCAACTACACTGATCAGACCAATAAAAAGAGAAGAGGAAAGATCATCTCATGAGCACCACAACCAGTAGAAAGAGCCACCAATGCTGGAGAAGAAGAGGAAAGAGATAACCTGAAGGACTACAAACCAACTACACCGATCAGACCAATAGAAAGAGAAGAAGAGGAAAGATGGGAACTAAAGATTGACCTGAAGGCTACAAACCAACTACACTGATATTTCACCCCCCTTTCTGTATTAAAAAAAAATGTGGCCGAGCACTTCCCAACTTCTCCTCTCTCCAGCACTTTCCTGGTTCTTCAGATGTTCTTCATCACCACGGGTGGTGGGGCTGCGATGGATCAATGGTGGACAGCATAATTTATCCACACTTCCATTGAGCTCAGGCAGTCAATAAAATGCCCTCTGCCTGGGGGTGCTTCATTGGGCAGCCTGCGCTCCCGATACTTCCTATCTTAGCAATGCTCACATGTCATCTCATGAGCACCACAACCAGTAGAAAGAGCCACCAATGCTGGAGAAGAAGAGGAAAGAGATAACCTGAAGGACTACAAACCAACTACACCAATCAGACCAATAGAAAGAGAAGAAGAGGAAAGATGGGAACTAAAGACTGACCTGAAGGACTACAAACAAACAAATAGAATAGAAAAGAATGGAATAAAGTAAAACAGAACAGAAAAGAATAGAAAATAAAATTATAAAATAAAATAGAATATAAAATAAAAGAATAGAAAATAAAAGAGTACATTAGATTAGAATAGCATATAATAAAATAGAATAGAATAGAAAAAAGAGAATAAAAGAGAATAGAAGAGGAGAGGAAAGGAGAGGAGAGAAAGGAATAGAATAGAAAATAATAGATTAGATTAGAATAGTATAGAAAAGAATAGATTAGAATAGAAAAGAAAAGTATAGAATATATTAGAAAAAATAGAATAGAAAAGGAGAGAAGAGAAGAGGAGAGGAGAGGAAAGTAAAACAACAGGATAGAAAAAAAATAAAGTCATAGAATAAAATAGAATAGAATAGAAAAAGAAAAGAATAGATTAGATTAGAATGGTATAGAAAAGAATAGAATAGAATAGAACTGAAAAGGATAAAATAGCATAGAATAATGTAAAAAATAATAGAACAGAATAGAAAATAAAGGAATAGAGTAGAAAATAATAGATTAGTTGAGAATAGCATAGAAAAGAATAGAGTAGACTAGAATAAAATATAATATACTAGAAAAGGATAGAATAGAATAGAAAAGAATACAGTAGAATAGAATAAAAAAAGAGAGAAGAGAACAGAGTAAAACAGAACAGAATAGAATAGAAAATAAAAGAATAGAATAAAATAGATTAGAAAATAAAGGAATAGAGTAGAAAATAAAAGATTAGATAAGAATATCATAGAAAAGAATAGAATAGACTAGAATAAAATATAATATACTAGAAAAGGATAGAATAGAATAGAATAGAATAGAATAAAAAAAAGAGAAGAGAACAGAGTAAAACAGAGCAGAATAGAATAGAAAATAAAAGAATAGAGTAGAAAATAATAGAATAAAATTTAAAAGAATCGAAATGGAGAGAAGAGAACAGAGTAAAACAGAACAGAATAGAAAATAAAAGAATAGAATAAAATAGAATAGAAAATAAAGGAATAGAATAGAACAGAAAAAAAAATAGAATAGAATAGGATTGAAAGAATATAACCGTCTTCCTAAATTGGAATTTCCGATTGGATAAATTTCAATTCGAATGCCGATTTGGAAAATCTGAATCGAATTCGAAAATGAATATATTTAAATGACGATTCGAAGCGAAACAAAACCGGTTTTTTTTTTTTGCGTTCTAGAAAGAGCAGAGTGACGGCGGGATGGAACGCTCGATTGGCTGCTGCCTTTAGGGAGGACCCCACAGGATTGGTCACACGAACGCGGCGTGGTTGTCCATGTGGGACATGCCGATAGGTGGGGAGAGTGGCAGACAGAGGACATCATCGGTCATCGGCTGTCTTCTCATTGACCAGCCAAGCAGGTCCGGGGTGGAGAGAGGACCCCACTGTTTAGGCGGTGTCCTCCACCTGGCTGTGCAGTGAGCAGAGCTGTGTAAATCTCAGGACCGCATGGACAGAGGACAACTCCTTTGGCAGCGGAGAGGTCCTCCTATGTGTCCTTCATCTGCTGGTCTGGAGTGGAGCTGTAGGACACCCTAGTCCTGCTCCTTGACCCCGAAGACAGAAGAAGGTGTAGATCTGGCCTTCTCTTCCCATCTTTTTCAGACACTCAGAAAAAAAATCCTCCCACCTTGTTAACACCTCGGTGGTCTAGTGCGAGGACGGCCATGACACAAGGACGGCCATGACACGAGGACGGCCATGACACGAGGACGGCTTCAGATGCGAAAAGTTCCTTCTAATAGATTTCATATTTCTCTTTCGTGGACTGGGAGCAGATCGTGAATCTGAAGGGTTTTGAGGGAATCTGGAACTTTCGGTGGGATTTACGAGGAATGCGAGATCAAGGAAGGATGGACGGGAGGCTTTAATATTCGGATTTACGGGCCGGGTTCCCAAGCTGCTTCGCATTATGTCTGATGTGTTTTATGTGAATGGAAGCGCAGGTGCCCACCCCCCCCCCCCCCCACCCCCATCCCCGCTATGATTGTCAGGTTTCTTTGAAGCGCCTGTAGAGTCTTCAAAAGAGGTTTCCAATGCCAGTTCCCTGTCGTAGATGAGGAATTAGACTCTGTGGTGGTCAGAGTCTCCTACCACAAGGACTGGGATAAGAGAAGGAGCAAGGAGGTGGGGGGGGGGGGGGAGCTGGAGAGGCAGCTGCTTTGGGTTCAATGTCCATGCTTAAGGGTGTCACGCACCCCACTGCATGCATGCTCCAGATCGGTGGTGGGCAACTAGTGCACCATGACCTTATCCTTCGAAGGTTCTTGGAGTAGAGTTGATTAGAAGAGGTCACCTTCAGTAGATTACCATGAGTCTGAGAGCCCTTTGGGGGTAGGTCTAGTATAGGCTTTTTTTTTTTGAGAACTCACCTAAGGAGGCCTACAGTGAGGATCTGTGGTGGACAACTAGTGCACCATGGCCCCTTCCTTCTATGGTTCTTCTCTATGCCTGCTTTAACAGCTACTGCTTACATGCAATTAGTAGACCTTTTAGAGAAACCCTTCCCTGGGCAGATATTGTTGGTGGGGCTCCCTTGTAATTTATATCCGTTAGAGTTGGTTAGAAGAGGTCACCTTCAGTAGACTACCATGTAAGCTTGTAGCCTTAGGATGAGAACCCTTTGGGGGTAGGTCTAGTATAGGTTTTTGTTTGGAGAACTCATCTAAGGAGGCCTACAGTGAGGATCAGTGGTGGATAACTAGTGCACCATGGCTCCTTCCTTCTATGGTTCTTCTCTATTTCTGCTTTAACAGCTACTGCTCACATGGAATTAGTAGACCTTTTAGAGAAACCCTTCCCTGGGCAGATATTTTTGAAGGGGCTAACTTGCTCCGTTATAATTTATATCCAGTAGAGTTGATTAGAAGAGGTCAGCTTCAGTAGACTACCATGTAAGCTTGTGTCCTAGGCTTTGCTGGAGAACTCATCAAAGTAGAGCTTGGGGTAAAGTTGATTAGAAGAGGTCACCTTCAGTAAACTACCATGTAAGCTTGTAGCCTTAGGATGAGAACCCTTTGGGGGTAGGTCTAGTATAGGCTTTTTTTTTGGAGAGCTCACCTAAGGAGGCCTACAGTGAGGATCTGTGGTGGACAACTAGTGCACCATGGCCCCTTCCTTCTATGGTTCTTCTCCATGCCTGCTTTAACAGCTACTGCTCACATGGAATTAGTAGACCTTTAGAGAAACCCTTCCCTGGGCAGATATTGTTGGTGGGGCTCCCTTGTAATTTATAGCCGGTAGAGTTGATTAGAAGAGGTCACCTTCAGTAGACTACCATGTAAGCTCGTGTCATAGGCTTTGTTGGAGAATTCACTGAAGTAGAGCTTGGGGTAGAATTGATTAGAAGAGGTCACCTTCAGTAGACTACCATGTAAGCTTGAAGCCTTAGGATGAGAGCCCTTTGGGGGTAGGTCTAGTGTAGTCTTTTTTTTTTGGAGAACTCACCTAAGGGGCCCTACAGTGAGCATCTGTGGTGGACAACTAGTGCACCATGGCCCCTTCCTTCTATGGTTCTTCTCTATTTCTGCTTTAACAGTTACTGCTCACATGGAATTAGTAGACCTTTAGAGAAACCCTTCCTGGGCAGATATTGTTGGTGGGGCTCCCTTGTAATTTATAGCCGGTAGAGTTGATTAGAAGAGGTCACCTTCAGTAGACTACCATGTAGCTCGTGTCATAGGCTTTGTTGGAGAACTCACCGAAGTAGAGCTCGGGGTAAAATTGATTAGAAGAGGTCACCTTCAGTAGACTACCATGTAAGCTCGTGTCCTAGGCTTTGTTGGAGAATTCACTGAAGTAGAGCTTGGGGTAGAATTGATTAGAAGAGGTCACCTTCAGTAGACTACCATGTAAGCTTGAAGCCTTAGGATGAGAGCCCTTTGGGGGTAGGTCTAGTGTAGTCTTTTTTTTTTTGGAGAACTCACCTAAGGGGCCCTACAGTGAGCATCTGTGGTGGACAACTAGTGCACCATGGCCCCTTCCTTCTATGGTTCTTCTCTATGCCTGCTTTAACAGTTACTGCTCACATGGAATTAGTAGACCTTTAGAGAAACCCTTCCCTGGGCAGATATTGTTGGTGGGGCTAACTTGCTCCCTTATCATTTAGAGCTGGTAGAGTTGATTAGAAGAGGTCACCTTCAGTAGACTACCATGTAAGCTTGAAGCCTTAGGATGAGAGCCCTTTGGGGGTAGGTCTAGTATAGGCTTTTTTTTTGGAGAACTCACCTACGGAGGCCTACAGTGAGGATCTGTGGTGGACAACTAGTGCACCATGGCCACTTCCTCATTTAGAGCTGGTAGAGTTGATTAGAAGAGGTCACCTTCAGTAGACTACCATGTAAACTCGTGTCCTAGGCTTTGTTGGAGAACTCACTGAAGTAGAGCTCTACTGTCTACTCACTGTCGACCCAAACTTCTTGGCCACCCAATCCTAGTCGCATGCCAAGACCCCTGCTTGTACATGACTACTCTCCTGTCTACTGCCTATTCATTGCCAACCTGGACTCCCTGACTATCCGTTGCTTGCCTCCTGCCAAGACCCCTGTTTGAACCTTGCTACTCCCTAGTCTTCTTCTTTGCCCACTATCTCCACACCAGAGCTCCTCCTTTCTTGCCACCCCCTGGTGGGACAATCCTGGGGGCTATGACCTTGTATCGGTTTGCAAAAAAGAAAACCAGAAGCCACTATATAGGGTTCCCAGACATCATCCCTTGTGAGGTGTCCTGGTGAAGACTGACTGGTACTTAGACTCTTTGCCCTGGGTGAGCCGTGTCTCCTGACAGGGACACTGCAGAACAGGACACAGCACTGATGCAGGGGCTGGAGGGTGGAACCACAGCACATGGCAGGGGCACTGCAAAAACAGGGAGGAAGGGAGGGAGGAAAGAAGGGAAGGAAGAGAGGAAGGAAGGAAGGAAGGAAGGGAAGGAGCGAGGGAGGAAGAAAGGGAGGGAGGGAGGGAGGGAGGGAGGGAGGAAAGAAGGGAAGGAAGGAAGGAAGGGAAGGAGCGAGGGAGGAAGAAAGGGAGGGAGGGAGGAAGGGAGGGAGGAAGAAAGGGAGGAAGAAAGGGAGGGAGGGAGGGAGGGTGGGAGGGAGGAAGGGAGGAAAGGAGGGAGGAAGGGAGGAAGGAAGGGAGGAAGGGAGGAAGGAAGGGAGGGAGGGAGGGAGGAAGGGAGGGAGGAAGAAAGGGAGGAAAGGAGGGAGGAAGGGAGGAAGGAAGGGAGGAAGGGAGGAAGGAAGGGAGGAAGGGAGGAAAGGAGAGAGGAAGGGAGGAAGAAAGGGAGGGAGGGAGGAAAGGAGGGAGGAAGGGAGGGAGGAAGAAAGGGAGGAAGAAAGGGAGGAAGGGAGGAAGGGAGGAAAGGAGGGAGGAAGGGAGGAAGAAAGGGAGGGAGGGAGGAAGGGAGGAAAGGAGGGAGGAAGGGAGGAATGGAGGGAGAAAGAAAGGGAGGAAAGGAGGGGGGAAGGGAGGGAGGAAGGAAGGAAGGGAGGGAGGGAGGGAGGAAGGAAGGAAGGGAGGGAGGGAGGAAGGAAGGAAGGAAGGGAGGGAGGAAGGAGGAAGGAAGGAAGGAGAGAGGAGGGAGGAGGGAGGGAGGGAGGGAGGGAGGAAGGGAGGGAGGAAGGGAGGGAGGGAAGGGAGGAAGGAAGGAAGGAAGGAAGGAAGGGAGGGAGGGAGGGAGGGAAGGAAGGAAGGAAGGAGGAAGGAAGAGAGGGAGGGAGGGAGGGAGGGAGGGAAGGAAGGAAGGAAGGAAGGAAGGAAGGAAGGAAGGGAAGGAGCGAGGGAGGAAAAAAGGGAGGGAGGGAGGAAGAAAGGGAGGGAGGGAGGAAGGGAGGAAAGGAGGGAGGAAGGGAGGGAGGGAGGGAGGAAGAAAGGGAGGAAAGGAGGGAGGAAGGGAGGAAGGGAGGAAGGAAGGGAGGAAGGGAGGAAGGAAGGGAGGGAGGGAGGAAGGGAGGGAGGAAGAAAGGGAGGAAGAAAGGGAGGAAGGGAGGAAAGGAGGGAGGAAGGGAGGAAGAAAGGGAGGGAGGGAGGAAGGGAGGAAAGGAGGGAGGAAGGGATGGAGGAAGGGAGGAATGGAGGGAGAAAGAAAGGGAGGAAAGGAGGGGGGAAGGGAGGGAGGAAGGAAGGGAGGGAGGGAGGGAGGGAAGGAAGGAAGGAAGGGAGGGAGGGAGGGAGGAAGGAAGGAAGGAAGGAAGGAAGGAAGGAAGGGAGGGAGGAAGGAAGGAGGAAGGAAGGAAGGAAGGAAGAGAGGGAGGGAGGGAGGGAGGGAGGGAGGGAGGGAGGGAGGGAGGAAGGGAGGGAGGGAGGGAGGAAGGAAGGGAGGGAGGAAGGGAGGGAGGGAGGGAAGGAAGGAAGGAGGAAGGAAGAGAGGGAGGGAGGGAGGGAAGGAAGGAAGGAAGGAGGAAGGAAGAGAGGGAGGGAGGGAGGGAGGAAGATGGTTATTGACGTGACTTCATTAACATAACCCAGGAGGCCCATGTTCTTGTGGTCACTGCTCTATTATCTGCCCTGCCAGTCTTGGTTGTGCTGTGTGGCTCAGCTGTGGAAATCTCAGGATTGGATGGACAAACAACCATTCCTTTGGCAGATAGCCCGGCTCTATTACATGCATCCTCTCTGTGTATTTAGCCATCTGCCTGGAGTTCATCTTACGGCCTACACAGAAAGCTAGAAGCTAATTGGCGCACAGTTGGCCCCTCTTACATTCGTATCTCAGCTTTGACATTTTCCAAAAGCCTCGTTCTATTTGAAGTATGTAGACACCCCCTAAGAAATGATGCGAGGATACGATCAAGTCGAAGCGCGTTACCCGGCTCACATCTCACATCCTTCCCGAGTAATTAAAGTGCCAAATCTCGCCTTTTATTTGCTTTGTGTCGAGGCAACATTTGTTCGGAGGAAAATAACGAAGGTTCCTTTTCATGTGATTGCTTGCGGGTGTGAAGTCTGGTGATGTCGGACGGAGCGAGAGGTTTTTTTTTTTCTTTTTTAATTTCTTTCACAGCCACGTGGTGCCTCCGCTTGACTGATGTTAACAATAAAGTTGGGTCAGGGATCGCCGAAGCTCTTGGCTCCCTCCGTGCCGGGTAGGAGCAGAACGTCTCTTCACCTGGACTGAGAGTTGGGTGATTCTCTACAGAAATGAAGAGTGTTGGGCCTTCAGTGTGGACAATCTACGGGGCTCCATAGGTAGTTCACATCCAATCAGGGGCAGACTGACAACTCATGGGGCCCCCGGGCAATAGGGGATCATGGGGCCCCTGTGTCCTTGCCCAAACTCAAAAAAGCCTATGAAAAAGGTACCAGGGGCATCTCATGGGGCCCCCTACTGATCCCGACTCCCTCGGGGGGCCTTCCATTTTAAAAGGCACTTATGTTATGATGATCGGCTCTCATATAGGGGAGCCTTTGATGTATGGCGGGGGGTTCTAATGTGATGGGGGCATCTGATGTGATGAGGGCCTTTGATGTGAAGGGGGGATTCTGATGTGATGGAGGAAGCACTGATGTAATGGGGGGACCTCTTACATCAGAAGGTGACCTCTTATATGATGGGGGGTCCCTGATGTGAAAAAGGGTACTCTGTTGGGATTGGGGAACCTCTGATGTAAGTGAGGGCTTCTGTAGAGGACCTTTGATGTGAAGGGGTGAGATGGGTGTTATTGGAGAACCTCTGATGTGATGGGGGGACTCTGATGTGATGCAGGAAACACTGACATGATGGGAGGACCTCTGCCATGATGTGGGGGGCCTCTTATGTAATGAGGGAACTCTGATGTGATGGGAGAAACACTGATGTGATGGGGGGATTTATGACATGATGGGTGACCTCTTATATGATTGGTGGGTATTTGATGTGAAGGGGGGCTCTAATGTGATTGGGGAACCCTGATGTAAAGGGGGGCTTCTGATGTAGATGACCTTTGATGTAAAGGAAACACTGACTTAATGGGAGGACCTCTGACTTGATGGGGGGTCTCTAATGTAACGGGGGAATGCCAATGTGATGGAGGAAACACTGATCTAATGGGGGGACTTCTGATATGATGGGTAACCTCTTATATGATTGTGGGGTCTCTGATGTGAAAGGGGGTTCTAATGTGCTTGGGGAACCCTGATGTAAAGGGGGGCTTCTGATGTAGATAACCTTCGATGTAAAGGGGAGGAAACACTGACATAATGGGAGGACCTCTGACATGATGGGGGGTCTCTAATGTAATGGGTGAACTCTGATGTAATGGGGGGACTTCTGGCATGATGGGTGACCTCTTATATGATAGGGGTGTCTCTGATGTGAAAGGGGGTTCTAATGTGATTGGGGAACCCTGATTTAAAGGGGGGCTTCTGATGTAGATGACCTCCGATGTAAAGGAAACACTGATGTGATGGGGGGGTCTCTAATGTAATGGGGGAACTCTGATGTGATGGGGGAAACACTGATCTATTGGGGGGGACTTCTGATATGATGAGTGACCTCTTATATGATAGGGGTATCTCTGATGTGAAGGGGGGTTCTGACTTGATTGGGGAACCCTGATGGAAAGGGGGGCTTCTGATGTAGATGTCCTTTGATGTAAAGGAAACACTGACTTAATGGGAAGACCTCTGACTTGATGGGGGGTCTCTAATGTAACGGGGGAACACCAGCGTGATGGAAGAAACACTGATCTAATGGGGGGACTTCTGATATGATGGGTGACCTCTAATATGATTGTGGGGTCTCTGATGTGAAGTGGGGGTCTAATGTGATTGGGGAACCGTGATGTAAAGGGGGCTTCTGATGTAGATGACCATCGATGTAAAGGGGAGGAAACACTGACGTAATGGGAGGACCTCTGACACGGTGGGGGGTCTCTAATGTAATGGGTGAACTCTGATGTGATGGGGGAAATACTAATGTAATGGGGGGACTTCTGGCATGATAGGTGACCTCTTATATGATCAGGAGGTCTCTGATGTCAATGGGGAACCTCTGATGTGATGGGGGGACTTCTAGCATGATGGGCGACCTCTTATATGATCAGGAGGTCTCTGATGTCAATGGGGAAGCTCTGATGTGATGGGGGGACGTCTGGCATGATGGGCGACCTCTTATATGATCAGGAGGTCTCTGATGTCAATGGAGAACCTCTGATGTGATGGGGGGACTTCTGGCATGATGGGCGACCTCTTATATGATCAGGAGGTCTCTGATGTCAATGGAGAACCTCTGATGTGATGGGGGGACTTCTGGCATGATGGGCGACCTCTTATATGATCAGGAGGTCTCTGATGTCAATGGGGAACCTCTGATGTGATGGGGGGACGTCTGGCATGATGGGCGACCTCTTATATGATCAGGAGGTCTCTGATGTCAATGGAGAACCTCTGATGTGATGGGGGGACTTCTGGCATGATGGGCGACCTTTTATATGATCAGGAGGTCTCTGATGTCAATGGGGGACTTCTGGCATGATGGGTGACCTCTTATATGATCAGGAGGTCTCTGATGTCAATGGGGAACCTCTGATGTGATGGGGGACTTCTGGCATGATGGGCAACCTTTTATATGATCAGGAGGTCTCTGATATCAATGGGGGACTTCTGGCATGATGGGCGACCTCTTATATGATCAGGAGGTCTCTGATGTCAATGGGGGACTTCTGGCATGATGGGTGACCTCTTATATGATCAGGAGGTCTCTGATGTCAATGGGGAACCTCTGATGTGATGGGGGGACTTCTGGCATGATGGGCAACCTCTTATATGATCAGGAGGTCTCTGATGTCAATGGGGAACCTCTGATGTGATGGGGGGACTTCTGGCATGATGGGAGACTTCTTATATGATCAGGAGGTCTCTGATGTCAATGGAGAACCTCTGATGTGATGGGGGGACTTCTGGCATGATGGGCGACCTCTTATATGATCAGGAGGTCTCTGATGTCAATGGAGAACCTCTGATGTGATGGGGGGACTTCTGGCATGATGGGCGACCTCTTATATTATCAGGAGGTCTCTGATGTCAATGGGGAACCTCTGATGTGATGGGGGGACTTCTGGCATGATGGGCGACCTCTTATATGATCAGGAGGTCTCTGATGTCAATGGAGAACCTCTGATGTGATGGGGGGACTTCTGGCATGATGGGCGACCTCTTATATTATCAGGAGGTCTCTGATGTCAATGGGGAACCTCTGATGTGATGGGGGGACTTCTGGCATGATGGGTGACTTCTTATATGATCAGGAGGTCTCTGATGTCAATGGAGAACCTCTGATGTGATGGGGGGACTTCTGGCATGATGGGCGACCTCTTATATTATCAGGAGGTCTCTGATGTCAATGGGGAACCTCTGATGTGATGGGGGGACTTCTGGCATGATGGGTGACTTCTTATATGATCAGGAGGTCTCTGATGTCAATGGAGAACCTCTGATGTGATGGGGGGACTTCTGGCATGATGGGCGACCTCTTATATGATCAGGTGGTCTCTGATGTCAATGGGGAACCTCTGATGTGATGGGGGGACGTCTGGCATGATGGGTGACCTCTTATATGATCAGGAGGTCTCTGGTGTCAATGGAGAACCTCTGATGTGATGGGGGGACTTCTGGCATGATGGGCGACCTCTTATATGATCAGGAGGTCTCTGATGTCAGTGGAGAACCTCTGATGTGATGGGGGAACTTCTGGCATGATGGGCGACCTCTTATATGATCAGGAGGTCTCTGATGTCAATGGGGAACCTCTGATGTGATGGGGGGACTTCTGGCATGATGGGCGACCTCTTATATGATCAGGAGGTCTCTGATGTCAATGGGGAACCTCTGATGTGATGGGGGGACTTCTGGCATGACGGGTGACCTCTTATATGATCAGGAGGTCTCTGATGTCAATGGGGAACCTCTGGTGTGATGGGGGGACTCTGATGTAAAGGGAGGAAAAAATATAAGCAGATAAAACTTCAACATTAAGTGTTTTAAATCTTACTTTGTATTGACTGAGGGGCCCCATTCAGTTGAACCTTAGGGGCCCCTGATTGCTCCGGCACTTTAAATTTGACTTCATGGCGTCATGTTTTTTTAAAAAAAAAATTTGTGCTGAACATCTGGAAAAGTGTTCCGGTTTCCTGTCGCTATCTCCCTCTCTCTGTACGCCGTTGGCGCTGATGGCGAACCCATCCCAGAAGGCTTTGCTTCAGGCAATTTGATTTTCTTACAGCATCACATACCATCCCGGAAAAGAAGACGGTAAAACAGGTTTATTAATTAAACATGTGATCAAGCCTTCGGACCATTAGTATCCATGGCGATGTCTGAACCAATCCCCGAGGAGATGGCGTCTGATTTTTTGGGGGATGGCGCTGAATGGTTCCGTGGTGTTGCAGGAGTAATTACATGCTTCATTTTAGACGTAGCGACTGGAACAATGGATTCAACGAGCCAGTTTATCTCAAGACGGTTCCCTGCAGGGGGTTGTTTCCCGGCAAACATTTCCTCGCTCAGATTTTCCTTTTTTATTGCTAATACATGCTGCTGCCCCCGAAGCTGTGATCCCAAATTCCTTCACTACCGGTCGTAACGGGGCGGATTACTGTACCATGTGCTTCAGGACTTTACCACACTGGGTGAAAATTGTTCTACCGTGAAAGGATTCTTGGAGTATCTTGGAGTAGAACGAAACGCGTAGGGATGAGCTTGTTGGGTATTGACGCCAGATGCTACGGGAGCACATCGGGGGTTTTACATATTGCTTCCTGGCTACTTTAACCGCTTCAAGACCTGCATCTAATACCCCCTTCCTGTCCAGACCATTCTTTCGTTTTCAGCCCTTGATACTTTGACTGACAGTTACTCATTGGAATAGAACGAAACGCGTAGGGATGAGCTCCTTGGGTATTGACTTCAGATGCTACGGGAGCACATTGGGGGTTCTACGTATTGCTTACTGGCTACTTTAACTGCTTCAAGAGCTGCATCTAATACCCCCTTCCTGTCCAGACCATTCTTTCGTTTTCAGCCCTTGATACTTTGACTGACAGTTACTCATTGGAGTAGAACGAAACGCATAGGGATGAACTTGTTGGGTATTGACGCCAGATGCTACTGGAGCACATCGAGGGTTCTATGTATTGCTTACTGGCTACTTTAACCGCTTCAAAACCTGCATCTAATACCCCCTTCCTGTTCAGACCATTCTTCCGTTTTCGGCCCTTGATACTTCGACTGACAGTTACTCATTGGAGTAGAACGAAACGCGTAGGGATGGGCTCATTGGGTATTGACGCCAGATGCTACGGAATAGCAATTGGGGGTTCTACGTATTGCTTACTGGATACTTTAACCGCTTCAAGACCTGCATCTAATACCCCCTTCCTGTCAAGACCATTCTTTCGTTTTCAGCCCTTGATACTTTGACTGACAGTTACTCATTGGAGTAGAAAAAAAAACGCGTAGGGATGAGCTTGTTGGGTATTGACGCCAGATGCTACGGGAGCACATCGGGGGTTCTACGTATTGCTTCCTGGCTACTTTAACCACTTCAAGACCTGCATCTAATACCCCCTTCCTGTCCAGACCATTCTTCCGTTTTCAGCCCTTGATACTTTGACTGACAGTTACTCATTGGAGTAGAACGAAACGCGTAGGGATGAGCTTGTTGGGTATTGATGCCAGATGCTACGGGAGCACATCGGGGGTTCTACGTATTGCTTCCTGGCTACTTTAACCACTTCAAGACCTGCATCTAATACCCCCTTCCTGTCCATACTTTGACTGACAGTTACTCCACCATACAGCACCGTATTCAAATTCATTTTATTCTATAACATATCAGGGTAGTACGGACACCCCCCCCAAAAAAAAAAATGACTCCTTTTTTGGAAAGTGGACATCCCCAGATCATCTCACTTGTTTTCCACAACAGGGAACAAGCAAGTATCGAGAATGAGGGGAACAATTTAAATCAGGTCTTTAAGTCGCCCACTAAATCCAACTGGAAGTCTTCAGTCTTAGCTTAAGAAGGTAGAACAGTGGAAATTTCATTGTGTGAAATGGCTGGATGTCATGGATAAATCCAAAACAATTTAACCCTGTCTTCCAAAAACAAATCATGGGGTTTGTGAAGGATGACACCCCTGGACATGGGCAGATGATGATTGGTGGGCAAGAGGGTGCAAAGATAAGAGATGGATAAGGGGGTACAGATATAAGAGATGGATAAGGGGTGCAGAGATAAGAGATGGATAAGGGGGTGCAGACATAAGAGATGGATAACGGGGTGCAGAGATTAGAGATGGATAAGGGGGTGCAGACATAAGAGATGGATAAGGGGGTGAAGATATAAGAGATGGATAAGGGGGGTGCAGAGATAAGAGATGGATAAGGGGGTGCAGAGATAAGAGATGGATAAGGGGGTGAAGATATAAGAGATGGATAAGGGGGTGAAGATATAAGAGATGGATAAGGGGGTGCAGAGATAAGAGATGGATAAGGGGGTGCAGAGATAAGAGATGGATAAGGGGGTGAAGATATAAGAGATGGATAAGGGGGTGCAGAGATAAGAGATGGATAAGGGGGTGCAGATATAAGAGATGGATAAGCCCTGGAAACAGGTTGGGTTTTCTGAACCGTACAAACCAGTATGGGGCTCTCATCCCTTTAATGCTCCATTGACCTCCTCTGAGGGTCTGGCAGGATACCCCAAGAGGACTGAGAGTAGCCTCCAGGACCTCACTATAGAGTTCAATGTGCCTACACCCTACAAAGACCCACAAATGATAAGACCCTATCAGGTGGTTCAGCTCTCCAGTATCTATCAATACCCAACTTTTTGGTTAAAATGACCCTTGAAAAGCATTCAATAGAAAATTCTGAGTGTCACCAAAGGAAAGGAGACGGTGAAACACACAGCCAAACAAAAAAGCCCCAATGAAAGTGAAGATTTGAGCCCTGAAACAGGCTGGGTTTTTTGAACCGTACAAACCAGTGCGGGGCTCTCATTCCTTTAATGCTCCATTGACCTCCTCTGAGGGTCTGGCAGGATACCCCACGAGGATTTAGAGTAGCCTCCAGGACCTCACTATAGAGTTCAATGTTGCCTACACCCTACAAAGACCCACAAATGTTAAGACCCTATCAGGCGGTTCAGCTCTCCAGTATCTATCAAAACCCAACCTACTACTTTTTGGTTAGAATGACCCTTGAAAAGCATTCAATAGACAATTCTGAGTGCCACCAAAGGAAAAGAGACGGTGAAACACACAGCTGAACAAAAAAGCCCCAATGAAAGTGAAGAGCCCTGAAACAGGTTGGGTTTTTTGAACCGTACAAACCATCCCTTTAATGCTCCATTGACCTCCTCTGAGGGTCTGGCAGGGTAACCCAAGAGGACTGAGAGTAGCCTCCAGGACCTCACTATAGAGTTCAATGTTGCCTACACCCTACAAAGACCCACAAATTTTAAGACCCTATCAGGCGGTTCAGCTCTCCAGTATCTATCAAAGACCCACAAATGATAAGACCCTATCAGGCGGTTCAGCTCTCCAGTATCTATCAAAACCCAACTTTTTGGTTAGAATGACCCTTGAAAAGCATTCAATAGAAAATCCTGAGTGCCACCAAAGGAAAAGAGATGGTGAAACACACAGCCGAACAAAAAAGCCCCAATGAAAGTGGAGATTTGAGCCCTGGAAACAGGTTGGGTTTTTTGAACCGTACAAACCAGTGCAGGGCTCTCATTCCTTTAATGCTCCATTGACCTCCTCTGAGGGTCTGGCAGGATACCCCAAGAGGACTGAGAGTAGCCTTCAGGACCTCACTATAGAGTTCAATGTTGCCTACACCCTACAAAGACCCACAAATGTTAAGACCCTATCAGGCGGTTCAGCTCTCCAGTATCTATCAAAGACCCACAAATGATAAGACCCTATCAGGCGGTTCAGCTCTCCAGTATCTATCAAAGACCCACAAATGATAACACCCTATCAGGCAGGTCAGCTCTCCAGTATCTATCAAAACCCAACCTACAACTTTTTGGTTAGAATGACCCTTGAAAGACATTCAATATAAAATTCTGAGTGCCACCAAAGGAAAGGATCTGGCAGGATACCCCAGGACCTCACTCTAGAGTTCAATGTGCCCACACCCTACAAAGACCCACAAATGATTAGACCCTATCAGGTGGTTCAGCTCTCCAGTATCTATCAAAACTCAACTTTTTGGTTATAATGACCCTTGAAAAGCATTCAATAGAAAATTCTGAGTGCCACCAAAGGAAAGGAAAGGAGACAGTGAAACACACAGCCGAACAAAGGGAGATTTGAGCTCTGGAAACAGGTTGGGTTTTTTGAACCGTACAAACCATTGCAGGGCTCTCATCACCTTTAATGCTCCATTGACCTCCTCTGAGGGTCTGGCAGGATACCCCAAGAGGACTGAGAGTAGCCTTCAGGACCTCACTATAGAGTTCAATGTTGCCTACACCCTACAAAGACCCACAAATATTAAGACCCTATCAGGCGGTTCAGCTCAAAACCCAACTTTTTGGTTAAAATGACCCTTGAAAAGCATTCAATACAAAATTCTGAGTGTCACCGGAACGTTTTGGGTTAAGAGTTCACATTCAGAAAAAAAAAAAAAACCCTTTTTAGACCAATAATTTATTATTGGAGAGTATAAAAGGGGTAAATAATCAAATCTGCATCAAAGGAAGTCATTTAGAGATGCTCTTAGCTAGGACTCAATTGTCGGCATCCCATTGTTCTGTGACTTCAGTTGTCAGTGTCATTGTACCGAGACATTCGTTGTCAGTGAGCCATTGTGCTCAGACTCGGGCTGACAGCATGTCACTGAGAAGTGACACCAAAAGAATTGGTAACTAGTACAATCTCTTCCACCTCCAACAAGAAGGGGCGTGAGCACCCCAAATCTTAGCTAATTGCTCGTACACCTCTAATTCACAGCAGCCCGCGAATCAAAACACAAATGCATTTGCAATAATTTGAGGAAATCATTTACATTTCCAACTACACTCTTTATCTCCAACCCTTGCACTCCAATGACAAAATATTGCCTAATTTTGCAACAATATTCAAGCAGCGTTGGAGTTAAAGCTGAACTCTAGCTTCCCCTTTGCACAGTGGTGCCGGCTCCTCTCCTGAACTAAAATGGCTTCCTCTGATGTCACTGCACACTGTGAGCGTCTCACAATATGAATTAGAAGCTGCAGCCAGTCAGGCAGGTTTGACACTTTTCTCCTGAGCTAAGTGGCCGGCTCAGAGATCCTGAAACCTTCATTAAAATAATGCTTGGTGGTCTTGGTCTGGTCTTGGTCTAATCTTGGCCTTGGTCTTGGTCTGGTCTTGGTCTAATCTTGGCCTTGGTCTTGGTCTGGTCTTGGTCTAATCTTGGCCTTTGTCTTGGTCTGGTCTTGGTCTAATCTTGCCCTTGGTCTAATCTTGCCCTTGGTCTGCTCTTGGGCTTGGTTAGTCTTTGTTTTGGTCTTGGTTTGGTTTTTGTTTTTGTCTGGTCTTTCATAAAAAATAATCCTTGGTGATCTTGGTCTGGTTTTGGTCTAATCTTGGTCTCAGTCCTGGTCTGGTCTTGATTTTGGTCTTGGTTTTGGTCTGGTCTTTCATATAAATAATGCTTGGTGGTCTTGGTCTAGTCTTGGTCTAATCTTGGCCTTGGTCTGGTCTTGGTCTAATCTTGGCCTTGGTCTTGGTCTGGTCTTGGTCTAATCTTGGCCTTGGTCTTTGTCTGGTGTTGGTCTAATCTTGCCCTTGGTCTAATCTTGCCCTTGGTCTGCTCTTGGGCTTGGTTAGTCTTTATTTTGGTCTTGGTTTGGTTTTTGTTTCGGTCTGGTCTTTCATAAAAATAATCCTTGGCGATCTTGGTCTCGTCTTGGTCTAATCTTGGTCTTAGTCCTGGTCTGATCTTGATTTTGGTCTTGGTTTTGGTCTGGTCTTTCATAAAAAAATAATGCTTGGTGGTTTTGGTCTGGTCTTGGTCTAATCTTGGCCTTGGTCTTGGTCTGGTCTTGGTCTAATCTTGGCCTTGGTCTGGTCTGGGGGTTGGTCAGGTCTTGGTTAGTCTTTGTTTTGGTCTTGGTTTGGTTTTTGTTTTGGTCTGGTCTTTCATAAAAATAATCCTTG
Source organism: Staurois parvus (assembly GCF_062004578.1). Taxonomy (NCBI): domain Eukaryota; kingdom Metazoa; phylum Chordata; class Amphibia; order Anura; family Ranidae; genus Staurois; species Staurois parvus. The sequence continues at coordinate 130,713 of NW_028319846.1, forward strand.
GTGATCTTGGTCTGGTTTTGGTCTAATCTTGGTCTTAGTCCTGGTCTTGGTCTAATCTTGGCCTTGGTCTGGTCTTGGTCAGGTCGTGCGCTTGGTCTGGTCTTGGGCTTGGTCAGGTCTTGGGCTTGGTTAGTCTTTGTTTTGGTCTTGGTTTGGTTTTTGTTTTGGTCTGGTCTTTCATAAAAATAATCCTTGGTGATCTTGGTCTGGTCTTGGTCTAATCTTGGTCTTAGTCCTGGTCTGATCTTGATTTTGGTCTTGGTTTTGATCTGGTATTTCATAAAAATAATCCTTGGTGATCTTGGGCTGGTCTTGCTCTGGTCTCGGGCTTGGGCTAGTCTTAGTTTTGGTCTTGGTTTGGTTTTTGTTTTGGTCTGGTCTTTCATCAAAATAATTCTAGGTGATCTTGGTCTGGTCTTGGTCTAATTTTGGTCTTAGTTCTGGTCTGGTCTTGATTTTGGTCTTGGTCTGGTCTTTAATAAAAATAATCCTTGGTGATCTTGGGCTGGTCTTGGTCTAATCTTGGTCTTAGTCCTTGTCTGATCTTGATTTTGGTCTTGGTTTTGGTCTGGTATTTCATAAAAATAATCCTTGGTGATCTTGGGCTAGTCTTGGTCTGGTCTTGGGCTTGGTCTAGTCTTAGTTTTGGTCTTGGTTTGGTTTTTGTTTTGGTCTGGTCTTTCATTAAAATAATCCTTGGACATCTTGGTCTGGTCTTGGTCTAATTTTGGTCTTAGTCCTGGTCTGGTCTTGATTTTGGTCTGGTCTTTTCATTAAAATAATCCTTGGTGATCTTGGTCTGGTCTTGGCCTGTTCTTGGTCCTAGACATGGTCTGGTCTTGATTTTGGTCTTGATGTCGTCTTGGTTTTGGTCTGGCCTTTAATTAAAATGATCCTTGGTGATCTTGGGCTGGTCTTGGTGTGGTCTTGGTCCTGGTCTGGTCTTGCTTTTGCTCTTGGTGTGGTATTGTTTTTGGTCTGGTCTTTCACTAAAATAATCTTTGGTGATGTTGGTCTGGTCTTGGTCTAATCTTGATCCTGGTGTGATCTTGGTCCTGGACCTGTTCTGGTCTTGATTTTGGTCTTGGTGTCATCTTTCTGGTCTTTCATTAAATAGTCCTTGGTAACTGGTCTGGTCCTGGTCTAATCTTGGTCTTGGTCTAGTTTTGGTCTTAGACATGGTCTTGACATGGTTTTGGACCTGGTCTGGTTTTGGTTGCAATCTTGGTTTTGGTCTGCCCGTGGTCATTTCAAAAGTTGCTTTCAATCTTTTTCAAATCTGTGGCTTTCATTTAATTCCCTGGTGATCCTGCCCTGAAGGTCCATGTTCAGGCACTTCTTGTTATAAGGTGACAACTGTCTCCTAATTAAGTTCCTGCATTGTCACTTTGTCACAGGCTGTGCTAACACACATTAGGCAGCCATAGTCCACCATTGTCATCATCAGGAGCCAAAATGGAATTTTTTAAATCAATTAATGACATTATAAAGGCTCTCTTGCTTCCCTCTTTTCCCTCAGAGGTCATTGGCCAGCTCTTCAGGATCGAACCCTTCAGACCACAGTTGGCCACCACATCCTTGATCCTACCCCTACTCATAACCAGCAGTCTTCATGCTATTTATTGGTGTGTGCTATTTGGTTATTGTTAGCTTGAACTAGTAATTTTTTTGTGCTTAGATACAGGGCCGGCCATTTACCTCCACATCACGCAGTCCATGTGTTTATTGGGGAAAATCTCAACAACCGGACGATTTACTAATGAACCATCCATCAAGAATTTGTGACCTATTATTCTACATTCCTTTATTCCCTTCATCGTATGTGTTGGAGACCACGCTGGTTTGATTAAATCTAGTGCTGGTCCTGGGTGGATGGTTATGTGGGCAGATCAGAAGGATTCCTGGACCAGGGGCGGACTGACAACTCATGGGGCCCCTGGGCAATAGGGGATCATGGGGCCCCTGTGTCCTTGCCCAAACTCAAAAAAGCCTATGAAAAAGGTACCAGGGGCATCTCATGGGGCCCCCTACTGACCCTGAGCCCTCGGGCAGTGCCCGAGTTTCCAAATGGTCAGTCCGCCCCTGAATGGGCCCGATGGTGGAGATAGGTCGTAAACCCTCTTGGGTCTTGGGCAGCTGCCTTTTTCTGGTATGGCCTTAAGGACGTAAGTCTGGGACGAAATGAGGAATGGAACTGCGAGTCTGGAAGTCACTTCAAGAATTTCTATTTAGAGTTGCAACAAGTACATCAAGCCAACGCGTTTCGGGAGCCTGCCTTCAGAAATCCTTGTGAACACACGTTTGGCCCGAGATTTACTCCCAGTCCACTAGCATGCAGCAAACAGCCCCGGAAACTGGAGAATCCTTTCTGCCAAAACACGATGTGCTCGTTGCTACTCTAAATAAAAATTCTTGAATCGACTTCCAAACTTGCAATTCTTTTTGAAAATCCTTTCCTGGTTTCATCCCAGTTTTATTCCCTTCAAGAAGAACACTTTTATTTTATTTGAGTATATATCAAAAAAGGAAAGTGATAAAAATCAAAAGGGTGGAATCTGACAAAAATGTAGGGAGGCTTCTCACTTCTCATCCCTTGGAAAAAACTGGTGAGACATCGGCCTCCTCTCCGTCATACATAGAATGCCACTTTTATAACATGGCAGCCAATAAGGGGGTGTCACATGATGGGGATGACATATAATAAAAATAGAAACTATAAAGAGCCGTTTCTGAAACAAAAGGCTATTCAAGAACTTATATATTTAAAATGTTACATTATAGTATGCAGTATGTGATGCCTCTTTAATGCAAACCTGATGCACAATGGAAGTCAAAAGGGGAATTTTTGCTCACATTCAATACATTCCGTTTCTACAAATATTGTAGAGAGAAGTTATAAAGCGGCTCCTGGGCAATTTTTTTAATGGTCCTCAAAATAAAAAAAAAGCTTCAGGTGCAATACTTACCTCCAGTTCAAAAAGGCCCCTCACAGCAAACTTAATCCTTCGGTTGGCCATAGATGTCCCCATTTTTTCGGACCAGCCAAAAGGCTGAGATGGACTTTGGTTGAGCAGGAACTGCCCAAGATGAATCAAAATTCTCTGCTAAACCCGCCAAATGTCAATCCATTTATGGGCAACTTTTGTATCTCAGGTCAAATGACCATGGAAGTCATTCTGTGGTGGTGAACCTTCATGGACATAGCCACTGATTAGATGTCACCATGACTTGCTGCAATTATAATGTAATGATGCAGCAAATGGCCCTGATGCCACCATGTCAGCACTGCAGTTTGCATTACTGAGGACCACCTACGGTTTAAAAAGGTGGAAGAGGACCCCGTACATCACGTGACCAGCTTGGAGATTTCGGGAATAGATAAGTATCAAAAAGAAATAAAATATAAAACATGTGCCAAAGGTGGGAGCCAGCCTGGGAGCCCAAGGCAAGGAAAATGAAGTGTGGCCTGGCCGGTCCAACCCAAAAGGGGAGCTTCCAGACATTGTAGGCCCAAAGCTTTTTCTACTCCTCTGGAACCTCTTCCTACCACTGGTGCAGTCCCTGGCAGACTTGTATCCTGTCTCTACACTAACCACTAGCAAAATGTGCACCAAAACCTAGGGGCAGGGATCTAAAAAGACTCTGTATGACCTAAGACGGCTTCAAAACATGACCCACTGCTAACGAATGCCTCAAGCTAAGAAGGAGCTTGTGGAAGTGCAGTCATAGGCCCTAAACTTTCCCTGCTCCTCTGGAACCTCTCCCTACTGCTAGTGTTGAACCTGAAAGTTGGGTATGTTCTTTCTACACTAGCCACTTTGCTAATGCGTACCTCATGACCCACCTTAGGAGTCAAATACTCTAGATCAGCCATTCTCAACCAGGGTTCCGTGGAACTCTAGGAACTCCGTGGCTAGAATGTTGGGTGGGTGCAGCTTGGTGTGGCGGCAGAAACACCTGACCAGGATACTTAGAGCAGATGGAGCGGAGAGTCAGCAGTGAGTAGGCCTGAGCTGAAGACAGCACCTGTCAAGGAAAATGGAGTGTGGCCTGGCTGGTCCAACCCAAAAGGGGAGCTTCCAGACATTACCAACGTAGGCCCAAAGCTTTCTCTACTCCTCTGGAACCTCTTCCTACCACTGGTGCAGTCCCTGGCAGACTGGTATCCTGTCTCTACACTAACCACTAGCAAAATGTGCACCAAAACCTAGGGGCAGAGATCTAAAAAGACTCTGTATGACCTAAGATGGCTTCAAAACATGACCGACTGCTAATGCATGCCTCAAGCCAAGAAGGAGCTTGTGGAAGTGCAGGCATAGGCCCTAAACTTTCCCTGCTCCTCTGGAATCTCTCCCTACTACTAGTGTTGAACCTGAAAGTTGGATATGTTCTTCCTACACTAACCACTTTGCTAATGCGTACCTCATGACCCACCTTAGGAGTCAAATACTCTAGATCAGCCATTCTCAACCAGGGTTCCGTGGAACTCTAGAGTTCCTCCAGAGGTGGCTAGAATGTTGGGTGGGTGCAGCTTGGTGTTGCGGCAGAAAGCACACAAAGTTTGCAGAAAATTATGTATTGCAGAACTTGTAAAACAGTATAACAAGGCTAGAGATGAGCTCACCTGACCAGGCTACTTAGAGCAGATGGAGCGGACAGTCAGCAGTGAGTAGGCCAAAGCTGAAGACAGCACCTGTCAAGGAAAATGGAGTGTGGCCTGGCCAGTCCAACCCAAAAGGGGAGCTTCCAGACATTGCCAACGTAGGCCCAAAGCTTTCTCTACTCCTCTGGTCCAACCCAAAAGGGGAGCTTCCAGACATTGCCAACGTAGGCCCAAAGCTTTCTCTACTCCTGTGGTCCAGCCCAAAAGGGGAGCTTCCAGACATTGCCATCGTAGGCCCAAATGCTTTCTCTACTCCTCTGGAACCTCTTACTACTACTGGTGCAGTCCCTGGCAGACTGGTATCCTGTCTCTACACTAACCACTAGCAAAAAATGTGCACCAAAACCTAGGGGTAAGGATCTAAAAAGACTCTGTATGACCTAAGATGGCCACCAAGGTCGTCTGGATCCAGCATAGCCAACCGGATGGCTGGTCCAGAGGAGGACACAGGAAATCATAGTTTCTCTTGACTTCCTCCTTCAGCTGCATTGCTGTTCTGGATGAATGCCACCTGCAGTAGAGAATGTAGACTGCACCTACAAGGAGTTCCTGGAGCTATGGCAGACAGACCTCCCATTTTATGATGCCTGCATAGATGTGGGATCAGGGGCGGACTGACCATTTGGAAGAAGGAGCCTGTGGAAGTGCAGGCACAGGCCCTAAGCTTTCCCTACTCCTCTGGAACCTCTCCCTACTGCTAGTGTTGAACCTGAAAGTTGGGTATGTTCTTCCTACACTAGCCACTTTCCTAATGCGTGCCTCATGACCCACCTTAGGAGTCCAATACTCTAGATCAGCCATTCTCAACCAGGGTTCCGTGGAACCCTAGAGTTCCTCCAGAGATGGCTAGAATCTTGGTTAATTGCAGCTTGATGTGGTGGCAGAAAGTGCACAAAGTTCTGGATTGCAGAAAATGATGGATTGCAGAACTTGTAAAATAGTACAAGAAGGTGGGGAGCTCACCGACCGGGGCACTTACAGCAGATTGGGCGGAGAGTCAGCAGTGAGTAGGCCAGGGGCGGATTGACCATTTGGAAACTTGGGCCCGGGGTCAGTAGAGGACCCCATGAGATGCCCCTGGTACCTTTTTTATAGGCTTTTTTGAGTTTGGGCAAGGACACAGGGGCCCCATGATCCCCTATTGCCCGGGGACCCCATGAGTTGTCAGTCCGCCCCTGTGTGGGATCAACACCATTTGACAGAGCAAGCTGTCTGAACACAATGATCTTTTAAGCTGTCTGCAAGGGTGACATTGTGACCACCAGTGTAAGAGCCACCAACGTAAGAGGCATTTTTCCCAATGGCCACCAATAAATTCATTTTTGCAGGGGTTCCCGGAGACCTGAATATTTTTCCAAGGGTTCTTCTGTAGTAAAAATGTTGGGACAGGCTGCTCTAGATATACCACATCCCTTTTTTTTTTCTTACTCAATATTTCTGTGTATCTACAACCTAACAATCATCAATAGAGCCATCGATATAGGGGCTTCCTGTGACCAGACATTTTTGTCAAGGGTACCCCTGGTGGAGGAGTGTTGGGAAAGGCTGGCGTAGATTAGTCACCATGGAAAAGCTCTCCGCTCTTCCAGATAACAACAGCTCTTCGTGCTTGTAATTTGGCACCATAATGCTTGAGGAGCAATTTTCTTGAAACACGAAAGACAATATATTATGCATGCCATGGTTTTATTTTACATGTGATCATTGTATTCTATATTTCATCAGGGACTATAATGGAACTGCACACCGCCGGAGCATCGTTGCGCCAAGGTGATTGCTAGGGATTACAAGAACGCCTCTCATGGCCCCACCACCTGATCCATTTCACTCAAGAGAGCTTATCAAAAATATTCATAGTATCCCCATACATTAAATCTCAAGTGATGGTGGCGCTGGGAGGTGATTTACAATGAACACGTTGGGGCGAAGGAGGTACCGGCAGCGCGCGGCTCCATTATAGTCCTTGATGAAATACAGAATATAGTGATGCTTGTATCTGTGTAACCAATTACATGTGATGGGCTTCCAGCCACACTACACCACCTCGGGGACAATATCAAAACTAATCACAGACACTTCCTGATCCATAAACTACCCGTTCACTACAAGATGGCCATCCTAGATAGAGGAAATACCATATCGAAGATAACCTCTCAACAATTTCATATCACCAACAAAGACTCTAAACCACTGCTATGACTCCTAGACACTTCAATAGCATAGCATGGTTTGAAAGAGAACTGTCTTGAACTCCAATGGACTCATCCTACCTTCAGACTACTACTCTTGGAGCCCCTTCCAACCAGTCTGTAGACAGGTGCAGTCTATTTTCTCCATGGTAGGTGGCGCTCATCCGGATCAGTACTGCAGCTGGAGGGGGAGTCAAGGGAAACTTGGTTTCTCTATGGTTTCCTGCAGCATCTTTCCAGTTGGCTACGTTGCATCTAGATGACCCTGGCAGCCATCTTGGGTCATGCAGAGTCTTTTTGAATCCCTGCCCTTAGGTTTTGGCATGCATTTGCAAAGTGGCTAGTCTAGGAAGAGAATACCCAACTGTGCACTTTCTGCCACCACATCAAGCTGCAATTAACCAAGATTCTAGCCACCTCTGAAGGACGCTAGGGTTTCACGGAACCCTGGTTGAGAATGGCTGATCTAGAGTATTTGACTCCTAAGGTGGGTCATGAGTCGTGTATTTGCAAAGTGGCTAGTCTAGGAAGAGAATACCCAACTGTCAGGGACAGCACTAGCAGTAGGGAGAGGTTCCGGAGGAGAAGGAAAAGCTTAGGGCCTACATTGGCAATTTCAGGAAGCTCCTCTTTTGGGTTGGACCAACCAGGCCGCACTCCACTCTCCTTGACAGGTGCTGTCTTCAGCTCAGGCCTACTCCAAGGGCGGACTGACAACTCATGGGGCCCCTGGGCAATATGGGATCATGGGGCCCCTGTGTCCTTGCACAAACTCAAAAAAGCCTATGAAGAAGGTACCAGGGGCATCTCATGGGACCTCCTATTGACCCCGGGCCCAAATGGTCAGTCCACCCCTGCCCTACTCACTGCTGTCTCTCTGCCCAATCTGCTGTAAGTGCCCCGGTCAGTGAGCTCCCCACCTTGTTGTACTATTTTACAAGTTCTGCAATACATCATTTTCTGCAATCCAGAACTTTGTACACTTTCTGCCACCACATCAAGCTGCAATTACCCAAGCTTCTAGCCACCTCTGGAGGAACTCTAGGGTTCCATGGAACCCTGGTTGAGAATGGCTGATCTAGAGTATTTGGCTCCTAAGGTGGATCATGAGGCATGCATTAGTAAAGTGGCTAGTGTAGGAAGAACATACCCAACTTTCAGGGACAGCACTAGCAGTACGGAGAGGTTCCAGAGGAGTAGGGAAAGCTTAGGGCCTATGCCTGCACTTCCACAAGCTCCTTCTTGGATTTGACCAATCAGGCTGCATTCCACCTCCTTTGGCAAGTGCTGTGTTCAGTTTGGGCCTACTATTGCTGAATCTCTGCTGCATTGACTGTGAGTTCCTCAGTCGGGGGAGCTTCCAACCAGGGGCGGACTGACCATTTCGAAACTCGGGGTCAGTAGGGGGCCCCATGAGATGCCCCTGGTACCTTTTTCATAGGCTTTTTTGAGTTTGTGCAAGGACACAGGGGCCCCAGGATCCCCTATTGCCCGGGGTCTCCATGAGTTGTCAGTCCTCCCCTGCTCCCAACCAGGCTGTTGTACTGTTCCTCAATACATCAGTTACTGCATTCTGGGCTTCTGTGTGATTACTGCTGTCGGACCACACTGCACCTACCCAACAAGTTGACCATGCTGAACAGAGGACATCATATTGAAGATGAGTTCCCAACCATTTCATATCACCATCAAAGACCCTAAACCACTGCTATGACTCCTAGGCAGTCATGGTAGGAAGCTGTCTGGAACTCCAACTGGTCTCTCCCTACCTTCAGACCACCCTTGGTGCCCCTTCCAACCATCCCACAGCCACCCAATCAGGTAAGTAACCTAAATCTAACCTACTTGTTTACCGCTTAACCTTTCGGTTCTCCTTCTCACCCTGCCATGTAGGCCCTAGTCCCAACCAGGCTGTTGTACTGTTCCTCAATACATCAGTTACTGCATTCTGGGCTTCTGTGTGATTACTGCTGTTGGACCACACTGCACCTACCCAAGTTGACCATGCTGAATAGAGGACATCATATTGAAGATGAGTTCCCAACCATTTCATATCACCATCAAAGACCCTAAACCACTGCTATGACTCCTAGGCAGTCATAGTAGGAAGCTGTCTGGAACTCCAACTGGTCTCGCCCTACCTTCAGACCACCCTTGGTGCCCCTTCCAACCATCCCACAGCCACCCAATCAGGTAAGTAACCTAAATCTAACCTACTTGTTTACCGTTTAACCTTTCAGTTCTCCTTCTCACCCTGCCATGTAGGCCCTAGTCCCAACCAGGCTGTTGTACTGTTCCTCAATACATCAGTTACTGCATTCTGGGCTTCTGTGTGATTACTGCTGTTGGACCACACTGCACCTACCCAAGTTGACCATGCTGAATAGAGGACATCATATTGAAGATGAGTTCCCAACCATTTCATATCACCATCAAAGACCCTAAACCACTGCTATGACTCCTAGGCAGTCATAGTAGGAAGCTGTCTGGAACTCCAACTGGTCTCGCCCTACCTTCAGACCACCCTTGGTGCTCCTTCCAACCATCCCACAGCCACTCAATCAGGTAAGTAACCTAAATCTAACCTACTTGTTTACTGTTTAACCTTTCGGTTCCCCTTCTCACCCTGCCATGTAGGCCCTACACTTATTTGGCTCTGTTCTTTGGCTCCCAGCCTGCTAAAAAAGAAAAGGATCTTCACCAAACTTTTGTCTCAAGGTTGGAAGAGCACAATAGTTTAAGATGTCTCCGCATGCTGAAGCATTAACAGTACCCTTCACTGGAAACCCCTGAACCCCTATACTTACGACCATATAGTAAACACGAGTTGTTTGATTTCTCCTGTTTGCACTACCCAACTCTTAGCTATGGCTTTGATCGTCTCCTCTCCAATAAAAGAGAGCGGCATGTTGCTCCCGTGGAAATGTCTCTCCAATCATTTCTGACTGAAACCCGGGGACTGCAGGCTAGGCTGATGCTTTATAATAAAGCCTTTTACACATTTTACTGAAAAAAAAAAAAAAAACGCGCTGCGGGCAGGGGCTTTGCTTCACTTCGCACGGTGTATTCATTTTATCGGGTTTGTCTTGGAAGCCCAGAGCTCAGCATTTATCTCGACTTATATGATTCTGCAATGTCAAAAGCAAAGGTTTCATGTAATAACGTAGCAAAGCAAGCATACTAATGCGAAATATATCTTGCTGCCGCAACCGTTACTTGGAAATAATGCACAGCATAAAGGTCAATAAAACCGGTTTGTCTCTGTAGCAAACACGGGAAGATTTACAAATCAGAAGGCGTAGATCGAAACACAGGACATCATTCCTGACTTTACAGTTTGTGTGTTTATATATATATATATATGAGAGAGAAAGAGATAGATATTTTTTTTTACAGAAAACTGATAACTTTATACCTGCTACAGCAGAAGGAACAGATATTTCTTTTTAAGGGTCATCCTCAGGACACGGATTGCCCAAAGAGTACTCTCTGAGATACAGATCATCTAAAGGGTCTTCTCCAGAGCATAAGGTTCTTCTTCATGACACGGAGCATCCAAAGGGCCTTCTACAGGACACAGATCTTTCAAAGGGTCCTCTCCAGAGCATAAGGTTCTTCTTCATGACATGGATCACCCAAACGGCCTTCTACAGGACACGGATCTTTCAAACGGTCCTCTCCAGAGCATAAGGTTCTTCTTCATGACACGGATCATCCAAAGGGCCTTCTGCAGGACACGGATCTTTCAAAGGGTCCTCTTCAGAGCATAAGGTTCTTCTTCATGACACGGAGCATCCAAAGGGCCTTCTACAGGACACAGATCTTTCAAAGGGTCCTCTCCAGAGCATAAGGTTTTTCTTCATGACACGGATCATCCAAACGGCCTTCTACAGGACACAGATCTTTCAAACGGTCCTCTCCAGAGCATAAGGTTCTTCTTCATGACACGGATCATCCAAAGGGCCTTCTGCAGGACACGAATCTTTCAAAGGGTACTCTCCAGAGCATAAGGTTCTTCTTCATGACACGGATCATCCAAAGGGCCTTCTGCAGGACACGAATCTTTCAAAGGGTACTCTCCAGAGCATAAGGTTCTTCTTCATGACACGGATCATCCAAAGGGCCTTCTACAGGACACAGATCTTTCAAAGGGTCCTCTCCAGAGCATAAGGTTCTTCTTCATGACACGGATCATCCAAAGGGCCTTCTACAGGACACGGATCTTTCAAAGGGTCTCCTCCAGGTAAATAATCGTTCAAAGAATCATTCTTAGGATACATATCTTCCAAAGTGTCTTTTTAATGAGCCCAGATCATTCATAATGGTCTTCTCCAGGACACAGATCACACAAAGGGTTTTCTTCAAGACACAGATCTTTGAAAAGGTCTTCTCCAGGACACAAAGGATCTTCTCCAAGACACAACATTTAAAATGTTTTCTACAGATCTTTGAAAGGGTTTCTCTAGGACATAAATATTTCTTTTAAAGGGTCTTCCTTGGGACACAGATGGTTTAAAGAGTTTTCTCTGAGACACAGATAATCTAAAGGGTCCTCTCCAGAGCACAAGGTTCTTGTTTATGACACGGCTCATCCAAACGGCCTTCTACAGGACACGGATCTTTCAAAGGGTCCTCTCCAGAGCATAAGGTTCTTCTTCATGACACGGATCATCCAAAGGGCCTTCTGCAGGACACGGATCTTTCAAAGGGTCCTCTCCAGAGCATAAGGTTCTTCTTCATGACACGGATCATCCAAAGGGCCTTTTGCAGGACACGGATCTTTCAAAGGATGCTCTCCAGAGCATAAGGTTTTTCTTCATGACACGGATCATCTAAAGGGCCTTCTACAGGACACGGATCTTTCAAAGGGTCTCCTCCAGGTAAATAATCGTTCAAAGAATCATTCTTAGGATACATATCTTCCAAAGTGTCTTTTTAATGAGCCCAGATCATTCATAATGGTCTTCTCCAGGACACAGATCACACAAAGGGTTTTCTTCAAGACACAGATCTTTGAAAAGGTCTTCTCCAGGACACAAAGGATCTTCTCCAAGACACAACATTTAAAATGTTTTCTACAGATCTTTGAAAGGGTTTCTCTAGGACATAAATATTTCTTTTAAAGGGTCTTCCTTGGGACACAGATGGTTCAAAGAGTTTTCTCTGAGACACAGATAATCTAAAGGGTCCTCTCCAGAGCATAAGGTTCTTCTTCATGACACGGATCATCCAAAGGGCCTTCTACAGGACACGGATCTTTCCAAGGGTCTTCTCCAGAGCATAAGATTGTTCTTCATGACACAAATCATCCAAAGGGCTTTCTACAGGACACGGATCTTTCCAAGGGTCTTCTCCAGGTCAACAATCATTCAAAGAATCTTTCTCAGGATACATATCTTCCAAAGGGTCTTTTTAATGAGCCCATATCGTTCATAATGGTCTTCTCCAGGGCACAGATCACACAAAGGTTTTTCTTCAGAACACAAATCTTTGAAAATGTCTTTTCCAGGACACAGATAATTTAAAAGATCTTCTCCAAGACACACAAATTTCAAAATGTTTTCTACAGATCTTTGAAAGGGTTTCTCTAGGACACAAATGTTTCTTTAAAAGGGTCTTCCTCAGGACACAGATGGTTCAACTTTTCTCTGAGACACAGGTCATCTAAAGGGTCTTCTCCAGACCAACAAACTTATAAATGGTCTTCTTCAGGAAACAGATCATTCAAAGGGCCTTCTACGGGACACAGATCTTTCAATGGGTCTTCTCCAGGTCAACAGTCTTTCAAAGAATCCTTTTAGGACACATATCTTCCAATGGGTCTTTTTATTGACTCCAGATCATTCAAATGGTCTTCTCCAGCACACAGATCATTCAAAGGGTCTTCTTCAGTACAGAAATCTTTGAAAGGGTCTTCTCCGGGACACACAACTTTTGAAATGTTTTCTACAGATCTTTGAAAGGGTTTCTCTGAGACACAGAACATCTAAAGGGTCTTCTCCAGACCAACAACCTTATAAATGGTCTTCTTCAGGACAAAGATCGTTCATTGGGTCTTCTCTGGGTCAACAGTGTTTCAAAAAATCCTTTTAGGACACATATCTTCCAAAGGGTCTTTTTAATGACCCCAGACCATTCAAATGTTCTTCTCCAGGGCACAAAGGGTCTTCTTAAGGACAGAAATCTTTGAAAGAGTCTTCTCCGGGGCACACAAATTTTGCAGTGTTTTCTACAGATCGCTGATGCCACCTCAGCCCTGTCATCTGCAGCGCGGGCACAGGAAGTTCCCGCACTTGCGAATGTCCATGGACAAAGGCCGCGCTCACGAGAGGCGCGGCCCCTTTCCAGGGGGCGTGCCTCGTTGCCGGGCAACAAGGCACGCCAGCTCTGGCCCACCCTGGTTACCTAGACGACCAGGGAGTGTCTGACATCAGCTTAAGAAGCTGATGCCTGCTGCTCCGGTCTTCTGTCACCGCTGCGCAGTCACCGAAGAAGCCCAGCTGCGGCGGGACCTTCGTGACTGGACTCTGCAAGTTTGTGGACACCTATCATACCTGTTATGAGCTTGTTGGACATTCCAAAACATCACCAACCACACCAACCAACATCCCCAGGAACGAGAGTCAGGCTCTGCTCCATGGGTGAGGAGTTGCCCTATCCTTTGCAGCTATAGCAGTGTCCGCTCTACATAGAAGGCTTTTCACAAGATTTTGGAGGGTGTCTGAGAAAAATTGTACCCATTGGTGAGGTCGGATACTGGACGTAGCTCATAACTGGCATTCCAATTCATACCAAAGGTGTTCAGTAGGGTTGAGGTCAGGGCTTTGTGCTGGGCACTTGAATTTGTCCACATTGGTCCAACCATGATTATATGGAGCTGGCTTGTGGTTTGTGGACACCTATCATACCTGTTATGATGAGCTTGTTGGACATTCTAAAACCATGACCATTAATTTGGAGTGGCCTGTTTGTGGCTATAGCATCTTCCACTCTTCTGGGAAGATTTTCTACAAGATTTTGGAAGGTGTCTCTGGGAATCTGTGCCCACACCTATCATACATATTATGAGCTTGTTGGACATTCCCAAACATGACCAACCACACCAACCAACCCCCGGCCGAGAGAGCCTTCCACCACCCCCGTGCACTTGCTACCATGCTGCCCCCTCCACCCGGAGAGAGAGAGAGAAAGACACTTTCACAGCTCCGGACATCCCCGGAAACAAGAGTCGGGCTCTGCTCCATGGGAGAGGAGTTACCCTATCCTTTGCAGCTATAGCAGTGTCTGCTCTACATAGAAGGCTTTCCACAAGTTTTTGGAGAATTTGTACCCATTGGTGAGGTCGGATACTGGACGTAGCTCATAACTGGCATTCCAATTCATACCAAAGGTGCTCAGTAGGGTTGAGGTCAGGGCTTTGTGCTGGGCACTCGAGTTTGTCCACATTGGTCCAACCATGACCATTAATTTGGAGTGGCCTGTTTGTGGCCTGTAGCATCCTCCACTCTTCTGGGAAGATTTTATACAAGATTTTGGAAGGTGTCTGTGAGAATCTGTGCCCACACCTATCATACATGTTTTTGGAGAACTTGTACCCATTGGTGAGGTTAGATACTGGACGTAGTTCATAACTGGCATTCCAATTCATACCAAAGCTGCTCAGTAGGGTTGAGGTCAGGGCTTTGTGCTGGGCACTTGAGTTTGTCCACATTGGTCCAACCATGATTATATGGAGCTGGCTTGTGTTCTGCGGACACCTATCATACCGGTTATGAGCTTGTTGGACATTCCAAAACATGACCAACCACACCAACCAACCCCCACCCCACCCCATCCGAGAGAGCCTTCCACCACCCCCCATACACCTGCATACTGCCCCCCCACCCGGCGAGAGAGTGAGAGAGACACCTTCATATCTCTGGACATCCCCGGGAACGAGAGTCGGGCTTTGCATATACAGTCAAGTAGCCCCACAGCTTCTCATGGATCCCACCTGGTCCTCATGCCACATGTGTCCCTTCTTCTGCCGCCCCTCCCTGAAAAATGCCACCCTAGTTTGTTTTCCTTGTGGTGAGTACGACCCTGGTCACGAGTCCTCCACACTCATGCTCAGGAGATTTTGGAATTGTACATAGACATCCTTTATCAAGCTTAGGCCTTCAAGAAACCAAAGTTCGGTGAACAGGTAGGCCTTCATTCGTTTCTTCACAAGGTTGTCTTTGTATATTACTTGATCAGCCGAGTTACAAAGTTGCTTTTCAGAATACTTCTCTCCGAGCTCTAGGTATCGTTCTTGTACCCAGGTCGAAGCCAAACCAAGTAAACTCCGGAATATATATATATTATATATGGCAGATTCGAGCTGCACAAAGTTCTTCCAACGAGAGATGAGGAAACCTCCCCGGAGAATTCATTCCAAAATGTTCTACCTGCATACGGGCTACGAGAGACAGCGCGGTGGTGAAAAATTCATGAAAATGCATTCGTCGAGCGGTGTTTGCGGATGTGTTTTTCATTCCCTTTTCATGAGTTTCTGTAGATGCTACTCCCGACGACTGAACGCAAACAGATGAAATATGCAGAGCGTTGGAAGTAGGCTGACACAACGCTGTCAGCACAGGTACGCACGATGAAGAAAAAAAAATCCTGGTCTACTACTTTCATCTGGCTTTAATGCGAGGGGAACACATGGAAACCGTCAGAAAAATTCTAGGTATGAACTCAGGTTACGGGTGGGCCAAAGCCGCAGAGTGATGGCCTCATTTGTCTGCCCTTTAAAACGTTTCCAGCTTTCCGTTTACAAGAATGCCACTAAAATTTCACGAATCCGAGGAGCATTCCGGCATTCGGTAACGATGTAATGCGTTCTCCGGGTGCGGTCTCCTATTGTGTTCGTGGAGCTCCACTCTTTGTTTAGGTGGCCTTCAACTGCTACTCCAGCAAAACATAAAAATGAGACCCAACAGGCTCGACTAGTGTGGCAGGGTGAAAGAACAACATCACCTGATCTCTGTTTAGGAAATGAACTCAAAGGTATTTGGCCGATGCAGATACCTGAACCCCTTACTATCACACCTTGTTGGACATTCTATTCCCAAATCATGGACTCCAGGGGCGAGGAGCTGCCCCATCCTTTGCAAGTATAGCAGTCTCCACTCTACCTAGAAGGCTTTTCACAAGATTTTGGATGGTGTCTGTGGAAATTTGTACCCATTGGTGAGGTCGGATACTGATACTGAATGAGAAGACCTGGCTCACAATAGGCATTCCAATTCATACCAAAGGTGCTCAGTAGGGTTGAGGTCAGAGCTCTGTGCTGGGCACTCGGGTATGTCCACATGGTCCGACCATGTCTATATGGAGTTGGCCTGTTATGAGCTTATTGGGCATTCCTTTGGGTGATGCAGGGCTTGTTGGACATTTCCAAACCATGACCATTAATATGGAGATGTTTCTTTGTGGCTATAGCATCTTCCACTCTTCTGGGAAGACTTTCTACAAGATTTTGGAGGGTGTCTGGTCAGGTCAAGTACTGATGCTGGGTGATGCAAAGCTAGTTGGACATTTCCAAACCATGACCACTAATATGGAGTTTTTTCTTTGTGGCTATAGCATCTTCCACTATTCAGGGAAGATGTTCTACAAGATTTTGGAAGGTGTCTGTGGAAATTTGTACCCTTTGGTGAGGTCGGATACTGACATTGAATGAGAAGACCTGGCTCACAATAGGCATTCCAATTCATACCAAAGGTGCTCAGTAGGGTTGAGGTCTGGGCTCTGTGCTGGGCACTCGAGTTCCTCCATATTGGTCCAACCATGGCTGGCTTGTGGTTTGTGGACACCTAACAACCCTGCTATGAGCTTGTTGGACATTCTAAAACCATGACCATTAATATGGAGATGTTTCTTTGTGGCTATAGCATCTTCCACTCTTCTGGGAAGATGTTCTACAAGATTTTGGATGGTGTCTGTGGAAATTTGTACCCATTGGTAAGGTCGGATAGTGATACTGAATGAGAAGACCTGGCTCGCAATTCCAATCCATACCAAGCGTGTTCAGTAGGGTTGAGGTCAGAGCTCTGTGCTGGGCACTCAGGTATGTCCACATTGGTCCAACCATGTCTATATGTTGTTGGCTTGTGGTTTGTGGACACCTATCATACCTGTTATGAGCCTGTTGGACATTCCTTTGAGTGATGCAGAGCATGTTGGACATTTCCAAACCATGACCATTAATATGGAGTTTTTTCTCTGCGGCTATATCATCTTCCACTATTCAGGGAAGATGTTCTACAAGATTTTGGATGGTGTCTGTGGAAATTTGTACCCTTTGGTGAGGTCGGATACTGATATTGAATGAGAAGACCTGGCTCACAATAGGCATTCCAATTCATACCAAAGGTGCTCAGTAGGGTTGAGGTCTGGGCTCTGTGTTGGGCACTCGAGTTCCTCCACATTGGTCCAACCAACCATGGCTGGCTTGTGGTTTGTGGACACCTATCATACCAGCTATGAGCTTTTTGGACAATTCAAAACCATGACCATTAATATGAGTTGCCCCCTTTGTGGCTATAGCATCTTCCACTCCTCTGAGAAGACTTTCTACAAGATTTTGGAGGGTGTCTGGTCAGGTCAAGTACTGATGTTGGGTGATGCAAAGCTAGTTGGACATTTCCAAACCATGACCATTAATATGGAGTTTTTTCTCTGCGGCTATAGCATCTTCCACTATTCAGGGAAGACGTTCTACAAGATTTTGGAGGGTGTCTGTGGAAATTTGTACCCATTGGTAAGGTCGGATACTGATACTGAATGAGAAGACCTGGCTCGCAATTTCAATCCATACCAAGGGTGTTCAGTAGGGTTGAGGTCAGAGCTCTGTACTACGCACTCGGGTATGTCCACATTGGACCAACCATGTCTATATGGAGTTGGCTTGTGGTTTGTGGACACCTATCATACCTGTTATGAGCTTGTTGGACATTCCTTTGAGTGATGCAGGGCTTGTTGGACATTTCCAAACCATGACCATAAATATGGAGTTGTTTCTTTGTGGCTATAGCATCTTCCACTATTCAGGGAAGATGTTCTACAAGATTTTGAAGGGTGTCTGTGGTAATTTGTGCCTATTGGCGAGGTCAGGTACTGATGTTGGATGAGAAGACCTGGTTACAATTGGAGTTCCAATTCATACCAAAGGTGTTCAGTAGGGTTGAGGTCAGGGCTCTGTGCTGGGCACTTGAGTTCCTCCACATTGGTCCAACCATGGCTAGCTTGTGGTTTGTGGACATCTAACATACCTGTTATGAGCTTGTTGGACAATTCAATACCATGACCATTAATATGGAGTTGTTTCTTTGTGCCTATAGTATCTTCCACTATTTTGGGAAAACTTTCTACAAGATTTTGAAGGGTGTCTATGGAAATTTGTACCCATTGGTGAGGTTGGATACTGATATTGAATGAGAAGACCTGGAGCTGGGCACTCAAGTTCCTCCACATTGGTCCGATGGCTGGCTTTTGGTTTGTGGACACCTATCAAGCCTGTTGTGAGCTTGTTGGACATTCTAAAACCATGACCATTAATATGAGTTGTTTCTCTGTGGCTATAGCATCTTCCACTATTCTCGGAAGATGTTCTACAAGATTTTGGAGGGTGTCTGTGGAAATTTGCACCCATTGGTGAGGTCGGATACTGATACTGAATGAGAAGACCTGGCTCACAATTCCAATTCACACCAAGAGTGTTCAGTAGAGTTGAGGTCAGGGCTCTGTGCTGGGCACTCGGGTATGTCCACATTGGTCCAACCATGTCTGTATGGAGTTGGCTTGTGGTTTGTGGACACCTATCATACCTGTTATGAGCTTGTTGGACATTCCTTTGAGCGATGCAGGGCTTGTTGGACATTTCCAAACCATGACCATTAATATGGAGTTGTTTCTTTGTGGCTATATCATCTTCCACTATTCAGGGAAGATGTTCTACAAGATTTTGGATGGTGTCTGTGGAAATTTGTACCCTTTGGTGAGGTCGGATACTGACATTGAATGAGAAGACCTGGCTCACAATAGGCATTCCAATTCATACCAAAGGTGCTCAGTAGGGTTGAGGTCTGGGCTCTGTGCTGGGCACTCGAGTTCCTCCATATTGGTCCAACCATGGCTGGCTTGTGGTTTGTGGACACCTAACAACCCTGCTATGAGCTTGTTGGACATTCTAAAACCATGACCATTAATATGGAGGTGTTTCTTTGTGGCTATAGCATCTTCCACTCTTCTGGGAAGATGTTCTACAAGATTTTGGAGGGTGTCTGGTCAGGTTAAGTACTGATGTTGGGTGATGCAGGGCTTGTTGGACATCTCAAAACCATGACCATTAATATGGAGATGTTTCTTTGTGGCTATAGCATCTTCCACTCTTCTGGGAAGATGTTCTACAAGATTTTGGATGGTGTCTGTGGAAATTTGTACCCATTGGTAAGGTCGGATAGTGATACTGAATGAGAAGACCTGGCTCGCAATTCCAATCCATACCAAGGTTGGTCAGTAGGGTTGAGGTCAGAGCTCTGTGCTGGGCACTCGGGTATGTCCACATTGGTCCAACCATGTCTATATGGAGTTGGCTTGTGGTTTGTGGACACCTATCATATCTGTTATGAGCTTGTTGGACATTCTTTTGAGTGATGCAGGGCTTGTTGGACATTTCCAAACCATGACCATAAATATGGAGTTGTTTCTTTGTGGCTATAGCATCTTCCACTATTCAGGGAAGATGTTCTACAAGATTTTGAAGGGTGTCTGTGGTAATTTGTGCCCATTGGCGAGGTTAGGTACTGATGTTGGATGAGAAGACCTGGTTACAATTGGAGTTCCAATTCATACCAAAGGTGTTCAGTAGGGTTGAGGTCAGGGCTCTGTGCTGGGCACTTGAGTTCCTCCACATTGGTCCAACCATGGCTGGCTTGTGGTTTGTGGACACCTATCATACCTGTTATGAGTTTGTTGAACATTCCTTTGAGTGATGCAGGGCTTGTTGGACATTTCCAAACCATGACCATCAATATGAAGTTGAAGTATGAAGACCTGGTTACAATTGGCGTTCCAATTCATACCAAAGGTGTTCAGTAGGGTTGAGGTCAGGGATCTGTGCTCAGCACTCGAGTTCCTCCACATTGGTCCAACCATGGCTGGCTTGTGGTTTGTGGACACCTATCACACCAGCTATGAGCTTGTTGGACAATTGGAAACCATGACCATTAATATGGAGTTGTTTCTCTGTGGCTATAGCATCTTCCACTATTCTCAGAAGACGTTCTACAAGATTTTGGAGGGTGTCTGTGGAAATTTGTACCCATTGGTGAGGTCGGATACTGATACTGAATGAGAAGACCTGGTGCTGGGCACTGGAGTTCCTCCACATTGGTCCAACCATGGCTGGCTTGTGGTTTGCGGACACCTATCATACCTGTTACGAGCTTGTTGGACATTCCTTTGAGTGATGCAGGGCTGGTTGGACATTTCCAAACCATGACTATTAATATGGAGTTGTTTCTGTGTGGCTTTAGCATCTTTCACTCTTCTGGGAAGACGTTCTACAAGATTTTGGAGGGTGTCTGTGGAAATTTGTACCCTTTGGTGAGGTTGGATACTGATACTGAATGAGAAGACCTGGCTCACAATTCCAATTCATACCAAAGGTGCTCAGTAGGGTTGAGGTCAGGGCTCTGTGCTGGGCACTCGGGTTGGTCCACATTGGTCCAACCATGTCTATATGGACGTGGCTTGTGGTTTGTGGACACCTATCATACCTTGCTTGTCCAAACAGCAAAAACCGTGTCCAAATTTCGAGATTCGGAATGAAACGCATCGCACAAGTCTAGTCGCCATTTCACGGCCGCACGCAATCTGAAGGCTCGGCATGTTGGGTACCGATTCACTCGGCACAACCTCATCTTCTTACCCCCCCCCCCCAAAACTGGGTCACACGTTGCAATTTTGTGCCCTAAAATGTAACTTCAGAGTACGTTTACCGAAACGTCGTGTTTCGTGAACTGTTGCGCTAATATCGCGTGATGTAACAAAAACAAGGAATTGGGGCCGCGACTAGAGAATATCCCGGGGAGTGCCGTCAGGAAGTATTTCCGGAGATCCGAAGACCTAAAATGTGTGAAAAAAAAAAAACGCAAAAACGACTCAAAACAGCGAAAGGGTTAAAGGGACGTCGGGGCTGATATCAAAAAGACCCCAAAATACAAAAGCAGTAAAAACATCTTTTTTTTTGTCATTTTTGGGGGTTTTCTTGCTATTTTGGGGGGGGGTTGACATTTGTTTTGGGGGAGTGGACATTTTTTGGTGAGAACAAAGGACATCCGATTGGCTGCACTCCAAACAATCCGCTTCAATGAACCAACACAGACAGTGGAAATACGGCGGGGGGGCGGGGGGGGGGCAGGTAAACACGTTTCACGTTAAGGACAGCGATTATTTATTACCATTTTTTGCCATTTGGAGGTTTTTTTGCCATTTTTTGGGGGGGTTATGATTTTTGGGGGATTTTATTTGGGGGGATTACCATTTTCTGGGGGTTTTTTAGCCATTTTTTGGAGGGGTTGCTTTTTTGGGGGGAGAGTGGCCATTTCTTTTGGCAATTTTTTAGGGGGGTTGACATTTTTTGGTGTGGGGGGGTTGCCATTTTTTGGTGGGATTTTGGCATTTTTTTGGGGGGGCTGCCATTTTTTTGTGGGGTGCCATTTTTGTTTTTTTTTTGCCATTTTTGGGGTTTGACATTTTTTTTGGGGTTGCCGGGGTTTTTTTGCCATTTTTTTGGGGGGGTAATTTTTTTGGGGGAATTTTCCATTTTTTTTTGGAAGGTTATCATTTTTGGGGGGGCTTGCCATTTTTGCCATTTTTTTGATGGGATTTTGGCATTTTTTTTGGGGGGGTTGCCAATTTTGGGCTTTTTTTGCCATTTTTTTGGGGGGAGTGTCATTTATTGGGGGGATTTTGCTATTTATTTGGGGAGGTTACCATTTTTCTGGGGGGTGGTTGCCATTTTTGCCATTTTTTTGGTGGGATTTTTTGGGAGGGGGGTGTCATTTTTTGGGGGTGTTGCCATTTTTTTTTGTCTTTTTCTGGGGGGGAGTGGACATTTTTTTGCCAATTTTTTAGGGGGTTGCCATTTTTTTGGTGGGGGGCTTGCCATTTTTGGGTGGGACTTTGGCATTATTGGGGGGGCTTCCATTTTCTTGTTTTATTTTGCCATTTTTTTGGGGGGGTGCCGTGTTTGGGGTTTTTTTGCAATTTTTGGGGGTTGCCTTTTTTTTTGCGGGTGTGCCGGGGGGGTTTGCTATTTTTTTGGGAGGGTGTCATTTTTTGGGGGGAGTTTTCCATTTTTTTGGGGAGGTTGCCATTTTTTTGGGGAGGTTTCCATTTTTGCCATTTTGTGATGGGGTTTCGGCATTTTTTTGAGGGGGGAGCTGTAATTTTCTGGGGGGGTTGCCATTTTTTTGGGGGGGTTGCCATTTTTTTGGGGGGGTGTAATTTTTTGGGAGGGTTTGCCATTTATTTTGGGAGGTTACCATTTTTTGGGGGGGGGGGTTGCAATTTTTTCCATTTTTTGGTGGGATTATGGCATTTTTTGGGGGGTTGCCATTTTTGGCTTTTTTTCCCCATTTTTTTGTGGGGGTGTCATTTTTGGGGGGATTTTGCCATTTTTTTGGGAGGTTGACATTTTTTTGGGGGGAGGGGGTTTGCCATTTTTGCCATTTTTTTTTTGTGGGATTTGGGCATTTTTTTTGGGGGGGGGGCTGTCATTTACTGGGTTTTTTTTGCCATTTTTGTTTTTTTTTTGTTGTTTGCTATTTTTGGGGGGTTGACATTTGGAGTTGCTGGGGTTTTTTTGCCATTCTTTTGGGGGGGATTTTGCCATTTTTGGGGGGTTTTATGCTCTCTGTATTCTTTGTACCTTTTTGACCTCTTTATCCTCTTCCTCTATTGGTTGGTGACTTTTATTATGTGAATTGTAGTTTTCTGTAGGAAGGGATTGCCGGGTCGGCTGATAGCGTCTTTTTTTTTTCATTTAATTTTTTTTTTTTTGGTGGAAGAAGCAGCTTTCATTGGAGGAGAACGGCGTCGCCTCCGATAAATGACTCAAAGTGTTTTTTAATCTAGTGGGCAGCTATTCACCTTTGATCTCGTCTGTGTGTGAGAAGCTCCGGTACCTATGGCAACGCCAACCACACCGCGGGAATGTCGCCTGACACAGCCGAGGGGCTGCCAGGCGATTGGTGTACAAAAAAAAAAGAAAAGGAAAACGCCATTTCCCTCGCCGAAATCCTGAGGATTCCCATTGAACCCCATTATACCGCTTACTGGGAACCATTCCTGAGCCGAGCACAAGGAGGCACCTTTGTCTGTGCTGGAGACATCGGACACTCGGGGCTCTCTGTGCCGGGGAAATTTATATATATATATATCTAAAATTTTTGAAACACATTAAAAAACTATATATCTATATTAAAAAAAACATAACAAAAAATTATATTATATATATATATTTAAATTTTTTTTTTAAACATATTAAAGAACCATATATCTATATTTAAAAAAAAAAATAAATATATATATATATATATATATAATTTTTAAAACACATTAAAAAACTATATATCTATATTAAAAAAAAACATAAATAATTTATATTATATGTATATTTTTTTTTTATATTTTTTTTAAATATAGCTATCTGGTTCTTTAATATGTAAAAAAAAAATAAATTATATATATATATATATATATATATATATAATTTTTATTGTTTTTTTTTAATATAGATATATAATTTATTTTTTTTTTTACATATTAAAGAACCAGATAGCTATATTTAAAAAAAATATAAAAAAAAAAATATACATATAATATAAATTATTTATGTTTTTTTTTAATATAGATATATAGTTTTTTAATGTGTTTTAAAAATTATATATATATATATATATATATATATTTTTTTTTTTTTTTTTTTTTTATTTTTATTTTTTTTTTAAATCTATATTAAAGAAAAAAAAACTTAAAAAAAAAAAACAGAGGACCTGTAAGTAACGTAACAAGTCTACATAAAAAAAATTCCCGATGTCACAATATCCTCCACATCTTATCAATAAAAAGACAATGTCTTTGCCCAGACTGAGATGATGTCATCAGTCTACTGCGGATAGAAGGAAGCATTTCCTCAGTCTCCCCTCCTCCAGTGATCAGACTGTACATTGTAACTTTGTAGAAGGAGGAGGAGTCATTTCCTCAGTCTCCTCCCCCAGTGATCAGACTGTACATTGTAACTTTGTAGAAGGAGGAGGAGTCATTTCCTCAGTCTCCTCCCCCAGTGATCAGACTGTACATTGTAGGTTTATAGAAGGAGGAGGAGTCATTTCCTCAGTCTCCTCCCCCAGAGATCAGACTGTACATTGTAACTTTGTAGAAGGAGGAGGAGTCATTTCCTCAGTCTCCCCTCCCCCAGTGATCAGACTGTACATTGTAACTTTGTAGAAGGAGGAGGAGTCATTTCCTCAGTCTCCTCCCCTCAGTGATCAGACTGTACATTGTAACTTTGTAGAAGGAGGAGGAGTCATTTCCTCAGTCTCCTCCCCTCAGTGATCAGACTGTACATTGTAAGTTTGTAGAAGGAGGAGGAGTCATTTCCTCAGTCTCCTCCCCCAGTGATCAGACTGTACATTGTAACTTTGTAGCAAGTGACAGACTGCAGCAGAGGCTGATCTGTGTCAGACATTTGTGCACACCGGAACTGCGAGCACTGATGTGAACGATGACACTGACCGCCCTATCACCGACTTTCTGTGCGTTTTGGATGCAAAAAAAAAAAAAAAGCAACCGAATCGCATGGAGTGTGAAGATGCCGTAATAGAAGGGGGTAGACCCCAAAAGCTTGTCCTGCAAATTTACCAGTTGGTGCAAAACAAAAAAACAAAACGGTAATCAATGGTAACACAGCGAAGAACAGGAAAAAGGAAAAAAAAAAAAGTCAAAAATAAAAATTGTAAGAATTGTACATTAATGATAAAATTAAAAAAAAAAGAATACATAAGAAAAAAAAAACAAAAAACAGTAATCAACAGTACCACAGCCAAGAACAGTAAAAAAAAATAGAAAAGAAAAAGTCAAAAATAAAAATGATTAGCGTTGTACATTAATAATAAAATTAAAAAAAAGAATAAAAAAAGAAAAAAAACAGTAATCAACGGTACCACAGCCAAGAACAGTAAAAAAAAGTCAAAAATAAAAATTGTAACCGTTGTACATTAATAAAAAAAAATCTAAAAGAAAAAAAATAAGGAAAAAAAAAAAAACGAAAAAAAAGAAGGAAAAAAAAAAACAGTGATCAACGGTACCACAGCCAAAAACAGTAAAAAAAAATAGAAAAGAAAAGTCAAAAATGAAAATGATAAGCGTTGTACATTAATAATAAAATTAAAAAAAAGAATAAAAAAAGAAAACAAAAAGAAAAAAAAAACAGTAATCAACGATACCACAGCTCAGAACAGTAAAAAAAAAAAGTCAAAAATAAAAATGGTAAGCATTGTACATAAATAATAAATAAAAAAAAAAAGAATAAAAAAGGGAAAAAAAACAGTAATCAATGGTACCACAGCCACACAGTACAGTAAAAAAAAAAAGTAAAAATTGTAAGTGTGCAAAACAAAAAAATGGTAAGCATTGTACATTAATAATAAAATTTAGAAAAAAAAGAATAAAAAAAGAAAAAAAAAACAGTAATCAACGGTACCACAGCCAAAAACAGTAAAAAAAAATAGAAAA
This sequence comes from Staurois parvus, assembly GCF_062004578.1. Lineage (NCBI taxonomy): Eukaryota > Metazoa > Chordata > Amphibia > Anura > Ranidae > Staurois > Staurois parvus. Next base: position 156,396 of record NW_028319846.1, read on the forward strand.
GAAAAAGTCAAAAATGAAAATGGTAAGCATTATACATTAATAATAAAATTTAAAAAAAGAATAAAAAAAGAAAACAAAAAGAAAAAAAACAGTAATCAACGATACCACAGCTGAGAACAGTAAAAAATAAAAGTCAAAAATAAAAATGGTACGCATTGTACATAAATAATAAATTAAAAAAAAAAGAATAAAAAAGGGAAAAAAAACAGTAATCAATGGTACCACAGCCACACAGTACAGTAAAAAAAAAAAAAAGTGAAAAGTAAAAATTGTAAGTGTGCAAAACAAAAAAATGGTAAGCATTGTACATTAATAATAAAATTTAGACAAAAAAGAATAAAAAAAGAAAAAAAAACAGTAATCAACGGTACCACAGCCAAAAACAGTAAAAAAAAATAGAAAAGAAAAAGTCAAAAATGAAAATGGTAAGCATTATACATTAATAATAAAATTTAAAAAAAAGAAAACAAAAATAAAAAAAACAGTAATCAACGATACCACAGCTGAGAACAGTAAAAAAAAAGTCAAAAATAAAAATGGTAAGCATTGTACATAAATAATAAATAAAAAAAAAAGAATAAAAAAGGGGAAAAAAAACAGTAATCAACGGTACCACAGCCAAAAACAGTAAAAAAAAATAGAAAAGAAAAAGTCAAAAATGAAAATGGTAAGCGTTGTACATTAATAATAAAATTAAAAAAAAGAATAAAAAAAGAAAACAAAAAGAAAAAAAACAGTAATCAACGATACCACAGCCAAGAACAGTAAAAAAAAGTCCAAAATAAAAATTGTAACCGTTGTACATTAATAAAAAAAATTCTAAAAGAAAAAAAAGAAGGAAAAAAAAAAACAGTAATCAACGGTACCGCAGCCACACAGTAGAGTAAAAGCAAAAAAAAGTCAAAAGTAAAAATTGTAAGTGTGCAAAACAAAAAAATGGTAAGCATTGTACATTAATAATAAAATTTAGAAAAAAAAGAATAAAAAAGGAAAAAAAAAACAGTAATCAACGGTACCACAGCCAAAAACAGTAAAAAAAAATAGAAAAGAAAAAGTCAAAAATGAAAATGGTAAGCATTATACATTAATAATAAAATTTAAAAAAAAGAAAACAAAAATAAAAAAAACAGTAATCAACGATACCACAGCTGAGAACAGTAAAAAAAAAGTCAAAAATAAAAATGGTAAGCATTGTACATAAATAATAAATAAAAAAAAAAGAATAAAAAAGGGGAAAAAAAACAGTAATCAACGGTACCACAGCCAAAAACAGTAAAAAAAAATAGAAAAGAAAAAGTCAAAAATGAAAATGGTAAGCGTTGTACATTAATAATAAAATTAAAAAAAAGAATAAAAAAAGAAAACAAAAAGAAAAAAAACAGTAATCAACGATACCACAGCCAAGAACAGTAAAAAAAAGTCCAAAATAAAAATTGTAACCGTTGTACATTAATAAAAAAAATTCTAAAAGAAAAAAAAGAAGGAAAAAAAAAAACAGTAATCAACGGTACCGCAGCCACACAGTAGAGTAAAAGCAAAAAAAAGTCAAAAGTAAAAATTGTAAGTGTGCAAAACAAAAAAATGGTAAGCATTGTACATTAATAATAAAATTTAGAAAAAAAAGAATAAAAAAGGAAAAAAAAAACAGTAATCAACGGTACCACAGCCAAAAACAGTAAAAAAAAATAGAAAAGAAAAAGTCAAAAATGAAAATGATAAGCATTATACATTAATAATAAAATTAAAAAAAAAGAAAAAAAACAGTAATCAACGATACCACAGCTGAGAACAGTAAAATAAAAAGTCAAAAATAAAAATGGTACTCATTGTACATAAATAATAAATTAAAAATAAAGAATAAAAAAGGGGGAAAAAAACAGTAATCAACGGTACCACAGCCAAGAACAGGAAAAAAAAGTCAAAAATAAAAATTGTAACCGTTTTTACATTAATAAAAAAAAATCTAAAAGAAAAAAAATAAGGAAAAAAAAAAAAACGAAAAAAAAGAAGGAAAAAAAAAACAGTAATCAACGGTACCACAGCCACACAGTACAGTAAAAAAAAAAAGTAAAAATTGTAAGTGTGCAAAACAAAAAAATGGTAAGCATTGTACATTAATAATAAAATTTAGAAAAAAAAGAATAAAAAAAGAAAAAAAAAACAGTAATCAACGGTACCACAGCCAAAAACAGTAAAAAAAAACAGCAAAAATAAAAATTGTAACCGTTGTACATTAATAAAAAAAAAATCTAAAAGAAAAAAAAAAAAAGAAAAAAAAAAGGAAAAAAATAAGGAAAAAAAAAAAAAGAAAAAAAAAGAAGAAAAAAAGAAAAAAAAGAAAATAACCTCTAGAGTCACGATCAAAAGCTGACAGGATGGGCTCCCAATCATGTGACCGCCATGACAGCCAATCACAGAAGTCACATGATTGAGAATTTGGCCTCCTTCACCCCCCCCAGGGTATAAAGACCCATTTAGACCCATTTAAAGGGACGCTGTTCTGGGCAGGGAGGGGTTAAAGCCAAAACATCTAAAAAAAAAAAAAAGTTTCCGAAAATATAAGGGCGCATTTTTTTATTCGCCGCCGACGCTTTCATTGCGAATATCTCTTCTTTATCATTTTTACTGCCAGGATGGATCGCCCGGCAGACGCAGAAAAAAAAAAAAAACGCCCGAACCGCAATTTACTTTTTTCATGAATTTTGTTGATTTTATAAAACGTCGGAACTTATCAAGGCGCGTCTTGTACGCGGGGCGGAGCGTGGCGCCCCCCCCCTCCCCTCCCCCCTCTCGTCTGGGAACGCCGACTTCAAGGGTCCACGAGGGTGACGGAGACAACTTGGAGCGAACGCGGCGTGTGTAGTCACCCCGGGGACACTTCATGGGTGGTAAGTGCAAGGCCCCGAGGGACGGGGGGGGGTAGATGAGTCAGGATCGATCGGGAAATCACATGATGCTGCCAAGAAATTCGTCATGAGCTAATAAAAGAAAGATGGAGTTCGTTCCCCCCGGGGGGGGGTCACCCTCCCAAATACTTCCCCAGAAGAATCGTTTATTTCTACAGATTGGAGGTCGGATCTCATCCCGAGACGTTTGCTGAGTGCCGACCTCGCCACGGACGCACGGCCAATCACGGCTCTGCTATCGATCGATGATTCCCCGCCCCCCCATATATACACTACATCGCCCCCAGTATTGTCCCCGCCCCCCATATATACACTACATCGCCCCCAAGTATTGTCCCCGCCCCCCATATATACACTACATCGCCCCCAAGTATTGTCCCCGCCCCCCATATATACACTACATCGCCCCGAGTATTGTCCCCGCCCCCCCCATATATACACTGCATCGCCCCGAGTATTGTCCCCGCCCCACCATATATACACTGCATCGCCCCCAAGTATTGTCCCCGCCCCCCATATATACACTACATCGCCCCGAGTATTGTCCCCGCCCCCCCATATATACACTGCATCGCCCCGAGTATTGTCCCCGCCCCCCCATATATACACTGCATCGCCCCCAGTATTGTCCCCGCCCCCCCATATATACACTACATCGCCCCGAGTATTGTCCCCGCCCCCCCATATATACACTACATCACCCCGAGTATTGTCCCCGCCCCCCCGTATATACACTACATCGCCCCGAGTATTGTCCCCGCCCCCCCATATATACACTACATCGCCCCGAGTATTGTCCCCTCCCCCCCGTATATACACTACATCGCCCCCAAGTATTGTCCCCGCCCCCCCGTATATACACTACATCGCCCCGAGTATTGTCCCCGCCCCCCATATATACACTACATCGCCCCCAGTATTGTCCCCGCCCCCCCATATATACACTACATCGCCCCGAGTATTGTCCCCGCCCCCCCGTATATACACTACATCGCCCCGAGTATTGTCCCCGCCCCCCCGTATATACACTACATCGCCCCGAGTATTGTCCCCGCCCCCCCATATATACACTACATCGTCCCGAGTATTATCCCCGCCCCCCCGTATATACACTACATCGCCCCGAGTATTATCCCCGCCCCCCCGTATATACACTACATCGCCCCGAGTATTGTCCCCGCCCCCCATATATACACTACATCACCCCAAGTATTGTCCCCGCCCCCCATATATACACTACATCACCCCAAGTATTGTCCCCGCCCCCCCATATATACACTACATCGCCCCGAGTATTGTCCCCGCCCCCCCATATATACACTGCATCGCCCCGAGTATTGTCCCCGCCCCCCAATATATACACTACTTCGCCCCGAGTATTGTCCCCGCCCCCCATATATACACTACATCACCCCAAGTATTGTCCCCGCCCCCCATATATACACTACATCACCCCAAGTATTGTCCCCGCCCCCCCATATATACACTACATCGCCCCGAGTATTGTCCCCGCCCCCCCATATATACACTGCATCGCCCCGAGTATTGTCCCCGCCCCCCAATATATACACTACTTCGCCCCGAGTATTGTCCCCGCCCCCATCATATATACACTACATCACCCCAAGTATTGTCCCCGCCCCCCCATATATACACTACACCACCCCAAGTATTGTCCCCGCCCCCCCCATATATACACTACATCGCCCCGAGTATTGTCCCCGCCCCCCCATATATACACTGCATCGCCCCGAGTATTGTCCCCGCCCCCCAATATATACACTACTTCGCCCCTAGTATTGTCCCCGCCCCCCATATATACACTACATCACCCCAAGTATTGTCCCCGCCCCCCCATATATACACTACATCGCCCCGAGTATTGTCCCCGCCCCCCCATATATACACTGCATCGCCCCGAGTATTGTCCCCACCCTCCCGTATATACACTGCATCGCCCCGAGTATTGTCCCCGCCCCCCAATATATACACTACTTCGCCCCGAGTATTGTCCCTGCCCCCCATATATACACTACTTCGCCCCGAGTATTGGTTGTCCGGCCTTTCCACGCACATGACCTTTAATTGAGCTTTTGAGAAGCCATAAAGGATCTCGGGTCCTCCACAGCACCCGTCAACCAATGAGAAAAGAGAACAGAAGACAGGACTGGGAGGAGCCACCTTGCTCAGTGCTGTGATGGTCTCTAGAAGAAGGAGGCATTGGAAGCCTATGACCTCAGAGCTTTGAAGCTAGCAGAGTTGAAGCCAAGAGGTCATAGAGGATCTCAGGTCCAGCATTGAGCCTACAGAGCAGCTGGAAGACCTTCAAAAAAACCCAACAGGACACAAAGGAAGCTTTGGAAGCCTATGAACTCCGAGCTGTGAAGCTAGCAGAGTTGAAGCCAAGAAGCCATAGAGGATCTCGGGGTCCTCCACAGCACCCGTCAACCAATGAGAAAAGAGAACAGAAGCCAGGACTGGGAGGAGCCACCTTGTTCAGTGCTGTGATGGTCTCTGCCCAATATGCAAACATTTAGAAGAATAATGATTGACGAAGAAGGAGGCATTGGAAGCCTATGACCTCAGAGCTGTGAAGATAGTAGAGTTGAAGCCAAGAGGTCATAGAGGATCTCAGGTCCTGCATTGAGCCTACAGGGCAGCTGGAAGACCTTCAAAAAAACCCAACAGGACACAAAGGAAGCTTTGGAAGCCTATGAACTCCGAGCTGTGAAGCTAGCAGAGTTGAAGCCAAGAAGCCATAGAGGATCTTGGGTCCTCCACAGCACCCGTCAACCAATGAAAAAAGAGAACAGAAGACAGGACTGGGAGGAGCCACCTTGTTCGGTGCTGTGATGGTCTCTGCCCAATATGCAAACATTTAGAAGAATAGCGATTTACAAAGAAGGAGGCGTTGGAAGCCTATGACCTCCGAGCTTTGAAGCTAGCAGAGTTGAAGCCAAGAGGTCATAGAGGATCTCAGGTCCAGCATTGAGCCTACAGGGCAGCTGGAAGACCTTCAAAAAAGCCCAACAGGACACAAAGGAAGCTTTGGAAGCCTATGAACTCCGAGCTGTGAAGCTAGTAGAGTTGAAGCCAAGAGGTCATAGAGCATCTCGGGTCCTCCACAGCACCCGTCAACCAATGAGAAAAGAGAACAGAAGACAGGACTGGGAGGAGCCTCCTTGTTCAGTGCTGTGATGGTCTCTGCCCAATATGCAAACATTTAGAAGAATAATGATTGACGAAGAAGGAGGCGTTGGAAGCCTATGACCTCAGAGCTGTGAAGATAGTAGAGTTGAAGCCAAGAGGTCATAGAGGATCTCAGGTCCTGCATTGAGCCTACAGGGCAGCTGGAAGACCTTCAAAAAAGCCCAACAGGACACAAAGGAAGCTTTGGAAGCCTATGAACTCCGAGCTGTGAAGCTAGCAGAGTTGAAGCCAAGAAGCCATAGAGGATCTCGGGGTCCTCCACAGCACCCGTCAACCAATGAGAAAAGAGAACAGAAAACAGGACTGGGAGGAGCCTCCTTGTTCAGTGCTGTGATGGTCTCTGCCCAATATGCAAACATTTAGAAGAATAGCGATTTACGAAGAAGGAGGCGTTGGAAGCCTATGACCTCCGAGCTTTGAAGCTAGCAGAGTTGAAGCCAAGAGGTCATAGAGGATCTCAGGTTCTGCATTGAGCCTACAGGGCAGCTGGAAGACCTTCAAAAAAGCCCAACAGGACACAAAGGAAGCTTTGGAAGCCTATGAACTCCGAGCTGTGAAGCTAGTAGAGTTGAAGCCAAGAGGTCATAGAGCATCTCGGGTCCTCCACAGCACCCGTCAACCAATGAGAAAAGAGAACAGAAGACAGGACTGGGAGGAGCCTCCTTGTTCAGTGCTGTGATGGTCTCTGCCCAATATGCAAACATTTAGAAGAATAATGATTGACGAAGAAGGAGGCGTTGGAAGCCTATGACCTCAGAGCTGTGAAGATAGTAGAGTTGAAGCTAAGAGGTCATAGAGGATCTCAGGTCCTGCATTGAGCCTACAGGGCAGCTGGAAGACCTTCAAAAAAACCAACAGGACACAAAGGAAGCGTTGGAAGCCTATGACCTCTGAGCTTTGAAGCTAGCAGAGTTGAAGCCAAGAGGTCATAAAGGATCTTGGGTCCTCCACAGCACCCGTCAACCAATGAAAAAAGAGAACAGAAGACAGGACTGGGACGAGCCACCTTGTTCAGTGCTGTGATGGTCTCTAGAAGAAGGAGGCATTGGAAGCCTACGACCTCAGAGCTTTGAAGCTAGCAGAGTTGAAGCCAGGAAGTCATAGAGGATCTCAGGTCCTGCATTGAGCCTTCAGAGCAGCTGGAAGACCTTAAAAAAAACCCAACAGGACACAAAGGAAGCTTTGGAAGCCTATGACCTCTGAGCTGTGAAGCTAGCAAAGTTGAAGCCAGGAAGTCATAGAGGATCTCAGGTCCTGCATTGAGCCTTCAGAGCAGCTGGAAGACCTTAAAAAAACCCAACAGGACACAAAGGACTCAAAGGAAGTGTTGGAAGCCTATGAACTCCGAGCTGTGAAGCTAGCAGAGTTGAAGCCAAGAGGTCATAGAGGATCTCAGGTCCTGCATTGAGCCTACAGAGCAGCTGGAAGACCTTCAAAAAAAACCCCAACAGGACACAAAGTTCTGCCAGCGTGTGCGCATTCACTATTCACAACCTGTAATTTCAGAGTCTTTGATTTTTTTTCTAATCATCAAAAACAACCTCATATCAATATATCGTTTCTATTGAAATCAGATTTTTTTTTTTGGTTGATGGGGATTTGAATGTGGACAACTCGTTCTCCGTCTTGCAAACATCTTCAGATAATCTACCCAGATGATAATGACATGTTTGCAAGAAACACTGGCGAGACTTTAGCCTACCTCGGGTTTCTACTTCCCGTTGGGCCGTCCAAAAGAGACAAAATGTTCCCTCACGGCTGAGTCTGGATTTCCGTAACGGCAAGACGTTGGACCTGCCTTCCTAACGTACAATCTACGCGATTACATACAAGGAAATTCATCATTGGTCCTTGAGGTGAATGGCCATCAATGAGCACGCCATGGCGAATTTGGGCAGAATTTAATAGCAAGGGTGGCTTGTTATGGAACGCACGCACTGGTGTCTGCCCACCAGCATTTTCCCAAGGGTGTTGGTGGCATTTATAGATGCTCCTAAAATAAAAATAAATAAAAAACGAGTCGTGTGTGCCTGGCCATAGCTAAAGGAGAACGTAAAATTTGTACAAAGTCGTTGGGGTGTTATGTGGCAAATCTTTGTTGGACGAATGATGACTTCCATGAGAATGGATTTTGCTTATCTACACGGTACGCGGTAAATTAGGCCCATAGGGTTCAATGAACTCTAAAAGCTGTGGGCTGAAGGGTTGAGCCAAGCTCGCCCAAGAGGAGGCCTCCAGCCATTCATGTACACTTATGGACTTTAAGCAAATGATCCAACCAGTAACCATAAATAGACAGTAATCCTGAAAACATAGACACACTGTCACGTACCTGATAGACGTCTGAATTGATGAGGTCGGCCTCTCTTGTATCTCCAACCCAGGCCCCACTGAAGGTGGAACAGATGATGCTGAGGGACAGGAGAAACACGAGTGCCTGTGGGTATTGATTGTAGAACTTGCGGCTGGTGGTGTAACCTCGGTGAATCCAGCAGGGCATCCAGTGAGGAACAGAGGAGATGCCGGAATGGCCAGCTGAAGTTAAAGAAGCACCTGCAAGATCTGGGTACGTGGACCAAGAGGAGGCCTCCAGCCATCCATGTACACTTATGGACTTTAGCAAATGATCCAACCGGTAACCATAAATAGACAGTAATCCTGAAAACATAGACACACTGTCACGTACCTGATAGACGTCTGAATTGATGAGGTCGGCCTCTCTTGTATCTCCAACCCAGGCCCCACTGAAGGTGGAACAGATGATGCTGAGGGACAGGAGAAACACGAGTGCCTGTGGGTATTGATTGTAGAACTTGCCGCTGGAGGGGTAACCTCGGTGAATCAAGCAGGGCATCCAGTCAGAAACAGAGGAGATGTCGGAACGGCCAGGCCTCTCTTGTATCTCCAATCCAGGCCCCACTGAAGGTGGAACAGATGGTGCTGAGGGACAGGAGAAACACGAGTGCCTGTGGGAGGTGGGAGGTGTAACCTCTGTAAATCAAGCAAGGCATCCGGTCAGGAACAGAGGAGATGTCGGAAGGGCCAACTGAGGTTAAGGAAGCACCTGCAAGATCTGGGTACGTGGCTTGCCGGAACTTCTGGTAAGCGTGAGGCTTACAACTGGAGCTGATAGACAGCCAGGACAAGCACTCGACAGGATTGTAGAGCCAAACTGGAGCCCGAAGCGTAGTCAGAGTAATAGCCAGGGTCAGCAACGAGCAGGCGATGAGGTACCGGAACCTCAGACAGGGACGAGGTCAGGAGGAAGCCAGGATCAGAAACCGATGAGCAGAAGCATAAACAGAATCCAAGAGCAGGTCAATGGCAAGCCGGGTCAGTACCGGATATGCACCCGGATACAGCAGGACATTAGCTGAAGACCAGTCAGCACTGACAGAGAGTAGGAGCCTCCTTTAAATAATCCGTTTGGTGTCAGAAACTGTGGGCACGCGCATTCTTTTGCGCATGCACGAGCCCATGCTCATTTTTATTGGCTATGCGCCTGTGCGCATTTCAATACGCCAGTCACCGTACAGGAATTCCCTTCCACACATGCTATGGGCAACAGTTGGGGACATCTGACCACCACATCTACTATAGGGCTCAAAGGATGTGGACCTCTCTTCCAAATGATGGAGTTCAGATGAAGGGTTCCGTTAATACTACAAAATACAATGATATTGTAGACAATTGTGCTCTTCCAACCTTGTGGTGACAGTTTGGTGAAGACCCTTTTCTTTTTTCCCCATGACTGTCCCCTGTGTACAATGGTAGCTCCATAAAGACATGGTTTGACCTGTTTGGTGTGGAGGACCTTGAGTGTCCTTCACAGAGCCCTGACCTCAACCCTACTGAACACCTTTGGGAACAAGGATTGAGGACAACTCCATTTTAATGGCCATGGGGGATGAGAGCAAATCCACTTTAAAGGCCAAGGGGGATGAGAGCAACTCCTTTTTAATGGCTATGGGGGATGAGAGCAACTCCATATTATTGGCCATGGGGGATGGGAGCAACTCCATATTATTGGCCATGGGGGATGGGAGCAACTCCATATTATTGGCCATGGGGGATGGGAGCAACTCCATATTATTGGTCATGGGGGATGGGAGCAACTCCATATTATTGGTCATGGGGGATGGGAGCAACTCCATATTATTGGTCATGGGGATTGGAAGCAAGTCCATATTATTGGTCATGGGGATTGGAAGCAAGTCCATATTATTGGCAATAGGGGCAGGAGGACAACTCCATAATAATGGTAATGGGGATGGAGGCAAATCCATATTGATGGCCATGGGGGGGAATTTGGGGTGAGGACAACTCCATTTTAATGTCCACGGGGGATGGGAGCAACTCCATATTAATGGCTATAGGGACAGGAGGACAACTCCATATTATTGGCCATGGGGGATGGAAGCAAGTCCATATCAATGGCTATAGGGACAGGAGGACAACTCCAAATTATTGGTAATGGGGATGGGGGCAAATCCATATTGATGGCCATGGGGGGGTGGGGGGGAGGGGGGTGAGGGCAACTCCATTTTAATGGCCATGAGGGAAGATAGCAAATCCATATTATTAGCTATAGGGGCAGGAGGACAACTCCATAATAATGGTAATGGGGATGGACGCAAATCCATATTGATGGCCATGGGGGGGGGGGGGGTGAGGGCAACTCCATTTTAATGGCCATAGGGGATGGGGCAACTCCATATTATTGGCCATGGGGGGTGTAAGCAAGCCCATATTATTGGCCATGGGGGATGGAAGCAAGTCCATATTAATGGCTATAGGGGCAGGAGGACAACTCCAAGTTATTGGTAATGGGGATGGACGCAAATCCATATTGATAGCCTTTGGGGGGGGGGGGTGAGGGCAACTCCATATTAATGGCCATGGGGGATGAGAGCAACTTAATTTTAATGGCCATGGGGGATGGAAGCAAGTCCATATTTTTGGCTATAGGGCAGGAGGACAACTCCAAATTAATGGTAATGGAGATGGGGACAAATCCATATTGATGGCCTTTGGGGGGGGGAGGGGGGTGAGGGCAACTCCATTTTAATGGCCATGGGGGATGAGAACAACTCTATATTATTGGCTATGGGGGATGGAAGCAAGTCCATATTATTGGCCATGGGGAGTGAGAGCAAGTCCATATTATTGGCCATGGGGGGTGAGAGCAACTCCATATTATTGGCCATGGGGGGTGAGAGCAACTCCATATTATTGGCTATAGGGGCAGGAGGGCCACTCCATCTTAATGGCCATGGTTTTGTAGCGGGACGCCCAACACATTTTTTCTTAACCAATGACGTTTGACCAAAAACTGCACTATAGACGTTTTAATGAACCCCAAAAATCTACAACATGACACAATGTACTGCCCTGGCAGGAGGAGACCGGCACATAGAATACATCTGAGGATCAGCACAGTAATTGATTATTTCAATAAATTAAAGAATGAATGGTTCTTCTTAAAAGGAAAACATAAAAGATTTTTTTTTTTTTGAGCGCGGGCGCAGCCCAAATCCTCCCCAGCCCCACCCCCAGCCCCAACCCCACCCCCGGCTGGTGTGCAGCTTTGGCTCAAGTATCCATATTTTCCCCCAAAGTATGACCTCAGCGTTTATGTGTTGGGCTAATGATTGGGAAATGATATGACAGGAGAACACAACAATATGCATTCAATTGCCGTCCAATCACCGAAAAACAAAAAACACACAAAAAAACCCCATGCGTTGGTTGTCATGGAAACATACGGAGTTCACCAAAATCGTTTCAAAAACTCTTCCCTCGGCCAAAGTCCTATAAATAGTACGAATTTCCTTCGTCGCCCAATTTCGGAGGTTGGAGTTCCGCCGGGTCTTAGCGAACAGGATGCGCCGTCGCTCGCCGCTCCTTCATTGAAATGACAAACAGACGCGAATTATGCAATCGGCGCTTTAAATGTTCGCAGCGGAGACCGAAAACTAAAAATCGTTCTGGAAGCCGAGGGAGAGTTCAGAGATTCTGGACTTTGATTTTACCTCCCAGGAGCTCAGCTCCCTCTGCTACCCCCTCCCAGGAGCTCAGCTCCCTCTGCTACCCCCTCCCAGGAGCTCTGCTCCCTCTGCCACCTCCTCCCAGGAGCTCTGCTCCCTCTGCCACCTCCTCCCAGGAGCTCCGCTCCCTCTGCCACCTCCTCCCAGGAGCTCAGCTCCCTCTGCCACCTCCTCCCAGGAGCTCAGCTCCCTCTACTTCCTCCTCCCAGGAGCTCAGCTCCCTCTACTACCTCCTCCCAGGAGCTCAGCTCCCTCTACTTCCTCCTCCCAGGAGCTCAGCTCCCTCTACTACCTCCTCCCAGGAGCTCAGCTCCCTCTACTACCCCCTCCCAGGAGCTCAGCTCCCTCTACTACCTCCTCCCAGGAGCTCAGCTCCCTCTACTACCCCCTCCTAGGAGCTCAGCTCCCTCTGCTACCCTTCCCAGGAGCTCAGCTCCCGCTGCTACCCCCTCCCAGGAGCTCAGCTCCCTCTGCTACCTCCTCCCAGGAGCTCAGCTTCCTCTGCTACCCCCTCCCAGGAGCTCAGCTTCCTCTGCTACCCCCTCCCAGGAGCTCAGCTCCCTCTACTACCTCCTCCCAGGAGCTCAGCTTCCTCTGCTACCCCCTCCCAGGAGCTCAGCTCCCTCTGCTACCCCCTCCCAGGAGCTCAGCTCCCTCTGCTACCCCCTCCCAGGAGCTCAGCTCCCTCTGCTACCTCCTCCCAGGAGCTCAGCTACCCTCTGCTACCCCCTCCCAGGAGCTCAGCTCCCTCTGCTACCCCCTCCCAGGAGCTCAGCTCCCTCTGCTACCCCCTCCCAGGAGCTCAGCTCCCTCTGCTACCTCCTCCCAGGAGCTCAGCTTCCTCTGCCACCTCCTCCCAGGAGCTCAGCTCCCTCTACTTCCTCCTCCCAGGAGCTCAGCTCCCTCTACTACCTCCTCCCAGGAGCTCAGCTCCCTCTACTACCTCCTCCCAGGAGCTCAGCTCCCTCTACTTCCTCCTCCCAGGAGCTCAGCTCCCTCTACTACCTCCTCCCAGGAGCTCAGCTCCCTCTACTACCCCCTCCCAGGAGCTCAGCTCCCTCTACTACCTCCTCCCAGGAGCTCAGCTCCCTCTACTACCCCCTCCTAGGAGCTCAGCTCCCTCTGCTACCCTTCCCAGGAGCTCAGCTCCCGCTGCTACCCCCTCCCAGGAGCTCAGCTCCCTCTACTACCTCCTCCCAGGAGCTCAGCTTCCTCTGCTACCCCCTCCCAGGAGCTCAGCTTCCTCTGCTACCCCCTCCCAGGAGCTCAGCTCCCTCTACTACCTCCTCCCAGGAGCTCAGCTTCCTCTGCTACCCCCTCCCAGGAGCTCAGCTCCCTCTGCTACCCCCTCCCAGGAGCTCAGCTCCCTCTGCTACCCCCTCCCAGGAGCTCAGCTCCCTCTGCTACCTCCTCCCAGGAGCTCAGCTTCCTCTGCTACCTCCTCCCAGGAGCTCAGCTTCCTCTGCTACCCTGTCCCACAAGCTCAGCTCCCTCTGCTACCTTTTCCCAGGAGCTCAGCTCCCTCTGCTACCTCCTCCCAGGAGCTCAGCTCCCTCTACTACCTCCTCCCAGGAGCTCAGCTCCCTCTGCTACCTCCTCCCAGGAGCTCAGCTCCCTCTACTACCTCCTCCCAGGAGCTCAGCTCCCTCTGCTACCTCCTCCCAGGAGCTCAGCTCCCTCTGCTACCCCCTCCCAGGAGCTCAGCTCCCTCTACTACCTCCTCCCAGGAGCTCAGCTTCCTCTGCTACCCCCTCCCAGGAGCTCAGCTCCCTCTGCTACCCCCTCCCAGGAGCTCAGCTCCCTCTGCTACCTCCTCCCAGGAGCTCAGCTCCCTCTGCTACCCTCTCCCAGGAGCTCAGCTCCCTCTACTACCCCCTCCCAGGAGCTCAGCTCTCTCTGCTACCCTGTCCCACAAGCTCAGCTCCCTCTGCTACCTTTTCCCAGGAGCTCAGCTCCCTCTGCTACCTCCTCCCAGGAGCTCAGCTCCCTCTACTACCTCCTCCCAGGAGCTCAGCTCCCTCTGCTACCTCCTCCCAGGAGCTCAGCTCCCTCTGCTACCCCCTCCCAGGAGCTCAGCTCCCTCTGCTACCTCCTCCCAGGAGCTCAGCTTCCTCTGCTACCTCCTCCCAGGAGCTCAGCTTCCTCTGCTACCCCCTCCCAGGAGCTCAGCTCCCTCTACTACCTCCTCCCAGGAGCTCAGCTTCCTCTGCTACCTCCTCCCAGGAGCTCAGCTCCCTCTGCTACCCCCTCCCAGGAGCTCAGCTCCCTCTGCTACCTCCTCCCAGGAGCTCAGCTACCCTCTGCTACCCCCTCCCAGGAGCTCAGCTCCCTCTGCTACCCCCTCCCAGGAGCTCAGCTCCCTCTGCTACCCCCTCCCAGGAGCTCAGCTCCCTCTGCTACCTCCTCCCAGGAGCTCAGCTCCCTCTGCTACCCTCTCCCAGGAGCTCAGCTCCCTCTACTACCCCCTCCCAGGAGCTCAGCTCTCTCTGCTACCCTGTCCCACGAGCTCAGCTCCTGCTGCTACCTTTTCCCAGGAGCTCAGCTCCCTCTGCTACCTCCTCCCAGGAGCTCAGCTCCCTCTACTACCTCCTCCCAGGGGCTCAGCTCCCTCTGCTACCTCAACCCAGGAGCTCAGCTCCCTCTGCTACTTCCTCCCAGGAGCTCAGCTCCCTCTGCTACCCCCTCCCAGGAGCTCAGCTCCCTCTGCTACCTCCTCCCAGGAGCTCAGCTCCCTCTACTACCTCCTCCCAGGAGCTCAGCTCCCTCTGCTACCCTCTCCCAGGAGCTCAGCTCCCTCTACTACCCCCTCCCAGGAGCTCAGCTCCCTCTGCTACCTTTTCCCAGGAGCTCAGCTCCCTCTGCTACCCCCTCTCAGGAGCTCAGCTCCCTCTGCTACCTCCTCTCAGGAGCTCAGCTCCCTCTGCTACCCCCTCTCAGGAGCTCAGCTCCCGCTGCTACCTCCTCTCAGGAGCTCAGCTCCCTCTGCTACCCCCTCCCAGGAGCTCAGCTCCCTCTGCTACCCCCTCCCAGGAGCTCAGCTCCCTCTGCTACCTCTGCTACCCCCTCACAGGAGCTCAGCTCCCTCTGCTACCCCCTCCCAGGAGCTCAGCTCCCTCTGCTACCCCCTCCCAGGAGCTCAGCTCCCTCTGCTACCTCCTCTCAGGAGCTCAGCTCCCTCTGCTACCCCCTCCCAGGAGCTCAGCTCCCTCTGCTACCCCCTCCCAGGAGCTCAGCTCCCTCTGATACCCCCTCCCAGGAGCTCAGCTCCCTCTGCTACCTCCTCCCAGGAGCTCAGCTCCCTCTGCTACCCTCTCCCAGGAGCTCAGCTCCCTCTACTACCCCCTCCCAGGAGCTCAGCTCTCTCTGCTACCCTGTCCCACAAGCTCAGCTCCTGCTGCTACCTTTTCCCAGGAGCTCAGCTCCCTCTGCTACCTCCTCCCAGGAGCTCAGCTCCCTCTACTACCTCCTCCCAGGAGCTCAGCTCCCTCTGCTACCTCAACCCAGGAGCTCAGCTCCCTCTGCTACCTCCTCCCAGGAGCTCAGCTCCCTCTACTACCCCCTCCCAGGAGCTAAGCTTTCTCTGCTACCCTGTCCCACGAGCTCAGCTCCTGCTGCTACCTTTTCCCAGGAGCTCAGCTCCCTCTGCTACCCCCTCCCAGGAGCTCAGCTCCCTCTGCTACCTCAACCCAGGAGCTCAGCTCCCTCTGCTACCTCCTCCCAGGAGCTCAGCTCCCTCTGCTACCCCCTCCCAGGAGCTCAGCTCCCTCTGCTACCTCCTCCCAGGAGCTCAGCATCCTCTGCTACCTCCTCCCAGGAGCTCAGCTTCCTCTGCTACCCCCTCCCAGGAGCTCAGCTCCCTCTACTACCTCCTCCCAGGAGCTCAGCTTCCTCTGCTACCTCCTCCCAGGAGCTCAGCTCCCTCTGCTACCCCCTCCCAGGAGCTCAGCTCCCTCTGCTACCTCCTCCCAGGAGCTCAGCTACCCTCTGCTACCCCCTCCCAGGAGCTCAGCTCCCTCTGCTACCCCCTCCCAGGAGCTCAGCTCCCTCTGCTACCTCCTCCCAGGAGCTCAGCTCCCTCTGCTACCCTCTCCCAGGAGCTCAGCTCCCTCTACTACCCCCTCCCAGGAGCTCAGCTCTCTCTGCTACCCTGTCCCACGAGCTCAGCTCCTGCTGCTACCTTTTCCCAGGAGCTCAGCTCCCTCTGCTACCTCCTCCCAGGAGCTCAGCTCCCTCTACTACCTCCTCCCAGGAGCTCAGCTCCCTCTGCTACCTCAACCCAGGAGCTCAGCTCCCTCTGCTACCCTCTCACAGGAGCTCAGCTCCCTCTGCTACCCCCTCCCAGGAGCTCAGCTCCCTCTGCTACCCCCTCCCAGGAGCTCAGCTCCCTCTGCTACCTCCTCTCAGGAGCTCAGCTCCCTCTGCTACCCCCTCCCAGGAGCTCAGCTCCCTCTGCTACCCCCTCCCAGGAGCTCAGCTCCCTCTGCTACCCCCTCCCAGGAGCTCAGCTCCCTCTGCTACCTCCTCTCAGGAGCTCAGCTCCCTCTGCTACCCCCTCCCAGGAGCTCAGCTCCCTCTGCTACCCTCTCCCAGGAGCTCAGCTCCCTCTACTACCCCCTCCCAGGAGCTCAGCTCTCTCTGCTACCCTGTCCCACGAGCTCAGCTCCTGCTGCTACCTTTTCCCAGGAGCTCAGCTCCCTCTGCTACCTCCTCCCAGGAGCTCAGCTCCCTCTCCTACCTCCTCCCAGGAGCTCAGCTCCCTCTGCTACCTCAACCCAGGAGCTCAGCTCCCTCTGCTACTTCCTCCCAGGAGCTCAGCTCCCTCTGCTACCCCCTCCCAGGAGCTCAGCTCCCTCTGCTACCTCCTCCCAGGAGCTCAGCTCCCTCTACTACCTCCTCCCAGGAGCTCAGCTCCCTCTACTACCTCCTCCCAGGAGCTCAGATCCCTCTGCTACCTCCTCCCAGGAGCTCAGCTCCCTCTACTACCTCCTCCCAGGAGCTCAGCTCCCTCTGCTACCCTCTCCCAGGAGCTCAGCTCCCTCTACTACCCCCTCCCAGGAGCTCAGCTCTCTCTGCTACCCTGTCCCACGAGCTCAGCTCCCTCTGCTACCTTTTCCCAGGAGCTCAGCTCCCTCTGCTACCCCCTCTCAGGAGCTAAGCTCCCTCTGCTACCTCCTCTCAGGAGCTCAGCTCCCTCTGCTACCCCCTCTCAGGAGCTCAGCTCCCTCTGCTACCTCCTCTCAGGAGCTCAGCTCCCTCTGCTACCCCCTCCCAGGAGCTCAGCTCCCTCTGCTACCTCTGCTACCCCCTCACAGGAGCTCAGCTCCCTCTGCTACCCCCTCCCAGGAGCTCAGCTCCCTCTGCTACCCCCTCCCAGGAGCTCAGCTCCCTCTGCTACCTCCTCTCAGGAGCTCAGCTCCCTCTGCTACCCCCTCCCAGGAGCTCAGCTCCCTCTGCTACCCCCTCACAGGAGCTCAGCTCCCTCTGCTACCCCCTCCTAGGAGCTCAGCTCCCTCTGCTACCTCCTCCCAGGAGCTCAGCTCCCTCTGCTACCTCCTCCCAGGAGCTCAGCTCCCTCTGCTACCTCCTCTCAGGAGCTCAGCTCCCTCTTCTACCTCCTCCCAGGAGATCAGCTGCATGGTTGAGTTTCCAGAAAGAAACCTTTACTGAGCCAATGCCACAAAAAAGCCCAGATACAATATGGCCGACGGCACCTTGACACGCCTCACCATTTCACATTGTAATCTGGAGCAAAATAGAGCTTCGGGGTCACAACCATGAGCACCATGTTTAGAGAGGAGTCAACAGCAACAAGAATACCATCCCAACTGTGAAGCATGGTGATGGCTCACTAATGTTTTGAGGGGTTGTGAGCGCTAAAAGCACGGGGGATCTTGTGCAAATTGATGGCAGGATGAATGCAGAATGTTGTCAGAAAATACTGGCAAACAATTTCCGTTCTTCTGCAGGAAAGCTGCTCATTGGACGCTCTTGGACTTTCCAGCAGGACAATGACCTTAAAACAAGGCCAAGCTGACCCTCCAGTGGCCCCAAAAAGGGTGAAGGTTCTGGAGTATATCTTTATATATTGTTATGTACACCACATTGTCCCAAGTATGGGGACCCAGCCTTTCCACACACATGACCTTCAAGGGCCCCCCAGTCTTAGTCCGTAGGGTTCAATATTGAGTTGGCCCCGCCCTTTCCACCCACATGACCTTCAATGGCCCCCCAGTCTTAGTCCGTAGGGTTCAATATTGAGTTGGCCCCACCCTTTCCACGCACATGACCTTCAATGGCCCCCAGTCTTAGTCCGTAGGGTTCAATATTGAGTTGGCCCCGCACTTTCCACGCACATGACCTTTAATGGCCCCCCAGTCTTAGTCCGTAGGGTTCAATATTGGGCCCCGCCCTTTCCACACACATGACCTTTAATGGCCCCCCAGTCTTAGTCCGTAGGGTTCAATATTGAGTTGGCCCCGCCCTTCCCACACAAATGATCTTTAATGGCCTCCCAGTCTTAGCCCGTAGGGTTCAATATTGAGTTGGCCCCGCCCTTTACACGCACATGACCTTTAATGGTCCCCCAGCCTTAGTTCGTAGGGTTCAATATTGAGTTGGCCCCGCCCTTTGCAGCTATAACAGCTTCACCTCTTCTGGGAAGGCCGTGCACAAGGTTTAGGAGGGTGTCTATGGGAAGGTTGGACCATTCTTCCAGAAGCACATTTGTCAGGTCAGGCACTGATGTCGGGGGAGGGGCACTGATGTCGGGGGAGGGGCACTGATGTCGGGGGAGGAGGCCTGGCTCACAGTCTCCACTCTAATTCATCCCAAAGGTGTTCTATGGGGTTGAGGTCAGGACTCTGTGCAGGACAGTCAAGTTCCTCCACCCCAAACTGGCTCCTCCATGTCTTTATGGACCTTGCTTTGTGCACTGGGGGGCAGTCATGTTGGAACAGGAAGGGGCCATCCCCAAACTCCTCCCACAAAGTTGGGGGCATGAAATTGTCCAAAATGTCCCTTCACTGGAACTAGGGGGCCAAGCCCAACCCCTGAGGAACAACCCCACACCATAATCCCCCCTCCACCAAACTTTACACTTGGCACAATGCAGTCAGGCAAGTACCGTTCTCCTGGCCACCGCCAAACCCAGACATGTCCATCAGATTGCCAGACAGAGAAGTGTGATTGGTCACACCAGAGAACATGTCTCCTCTGCTCTAGAGTCCAGTGGCGGCGTGCTTTACACCACTGCATCTGACGCTTTGCATTGCACTTGGTGATGGAAGGCTTGGATGCAGCTGCTCGGCCATGGAAACCCATTCCATGAAGCTCTCTACACACTGTTGTTGGGCTCATCTGAAGGCCACACCAAGTTTGGAGGTCTTTAGCTATTGACTCTGCAGACAGTTGGCGACTTCTGTGCACTGTGCGCTTCAGCATGCGCTGACCCCGCCCTGTCATGTGACGTGGCCTACCACTTGGTGGCTGAGTGGCTGTTGTTCCCAGTGGCTTCCACTTTGTTATAATCCCACCAACAGTTGAGCGTGGAATATTTAGTAGCCAGGAAATGTCACGGATGGACTTATTGCCCAGGTGGCCACCTATCACGGGACCACGCTTGGAGCCACTGAGCTCCTGAGAGCGACCCATTCTTTCCTGGTACTGGGTTCCTCCTGGTGCAGTGGGTCTTGGGTTCCTCCTGGTGCAGTGGGTCCTGGGTTCCTCCTGGTGCAGTGGGTCCTGGGTTCCTCCTGGTGCAGTGGGTCCTGGGTTCCTCCTGGTGCAGTGGGTCCTGGGTTCCTCCTGCTGCAGGGGGTCCTGGGTTCCTCCTGGTACAGGGGGTCCTGGGTTCCTCCTGGTGCAGTGGGTCCTGGGTTCCTCCTGGTGCAGTGGGTCCTGGGTTCCTCCTGGTGCAGTGGGTCCTGGGTTCCTCCTGGTGCAGGGGGTCCTGGGTTCCTCCTGGTGCAGTGGGTCCTGGGTTCCTCCTGGTGCAGTGGGTCCTGGGTTCCTCCTGGTGCAGTGGGTCCTGGGTTCCTCCTGCTGCAGGGGGTCCTGGGTTCCTCCTGGTTCAGGGGGTTCTGGGTTCCTCCTGGTGCAGGGGGTCCTGGGTTCCTCCTGGTGCAGTGGGTCTTGAGTTCCTCCTGGTGCAGTGGGTCCTGGGTTCCTCCTGGTGCAGTGGTTCCTGGGTTCCTCCTGGTGTAGTGGGTCCTGGGTTCCTCCTGGTGTAGTGGGTCCTGGGTTCCTCTTGGTGCAGTGGTTCCTGGGTTCCTCCAGGTGCAGTGGTTCCTGGGTTCCTCCTGGTGCAGTGGTTCCTGGGTTCCTCCTGGTGCAGTGGGTCCTGGGTTCCTCCTGGTGCAGTGGGTTCCTGGGTTCCTCCTGGTGCAGTGGTTCCTGGGTTCCTCCTGGTGTAGTGGGTCCTGGGTTCCTCCTGATGCAGTGGGTCCTGGGTTCCTCCTGGTGCAGTGGGTCCTGGGTTCCTCTTGCTGCAGTGGGTCCTGGGTTCCTCCTGGTGCAGTGGGTCCTGGGTTCCTCCTGGTGCAGTGGGTCCTGGGTTCCTCCTGGTGCAGTGGGTCCTGGGTTCCTCCTGGTGCAGTGGGTCCTGGGTTCCTCCTGGTGCAGTGGGTCCTGGGTTCCTCCTGGTGCAGTGGGTCCTGGTTCCTCCTGGTGCAGTGGGTCCTGGGTTCCTCCTGGTGCAGGGGGTCCTGGGTTCTTCCTGGTGCAGGGGGTCCTGGGTTCCTCCTGGTGCAGGGGGTCCTGGGTTCCTCCTGGTGCAGTGGGTCCTGGGTTCCTCCTGGTGCAGGGGGTCCTGGGTTCTTCCTGGTGCAGGGGGTTCCTGGGTTCCTCCTGGTGCAGGGGGTCCTGGGTTCCTCCTGGTACGTGTGGGTCTTTGGTTCCTCCTGGGGCCACACAAACCACTGAGGACCTGCAATGACATTTCATGGACTCTCCTGCTGCATCATTTCTTCGCATTGATTTTCGGGGTGTCTGTGAATTCCGTCCTCTGCAGGTCGATCGTTTCATTCCATATTTGTCATGTGATCCGGCAGGGAAGAGTCGATCATCTCTGACCGAGAACTGTCTGTGGTGCCTCCCCCTTCCTCGCTCCCCCTTCCTCGCTCCCCCTTCCTCGCTCCCCCTTCCTCGCTCCCCCATCCGAGCGCAGCCAATGTTCCGGCTCACTTACCCAAGCTGTGTATTCTTTCCGTCCCAGAGGGTTCTGGGAACATCTCCTCCTCGCTTCGGTTCCTGATCTCTGACCGAACGGCTCTGCCAGTCCATCGAACGTCCTCATTATTACCGGATGGAAGAAGCCGGCGATACGCGGGTCGAATTCCCAACGAATGTACTGTAGATAATCGGACATTTCATGCGTTTTGTAATGCGATGGAGACGACGCTGATTTCGAAATTCGACCAACCGAGCCTTCGGTTTCTTTTCTTTCCAGGTCACAGATTTTTATTTCTCGCACGATTCTGCCCTCATTGATTCGAAATTCGGTCGTTTTTTCAAAAAATTTCCAATATGCCCGATCGCTCTAATTCGAAGGTCACGAAAATCGGCCATTTCTGTAACCCACTAATGGTGCAAAATCCCCTCTTGTCCTCATTCGCATACAATGAATAACATTCGATCTTGTGCCCCATTCACATACAATGATCGAACGTTATTCATTGTGTGCGAATGATGGCAAGATCGAATGTTAATCATAGTATGCAAATCGAATTCATGTAGAATGAATAACATTCGAACTTGCCCTCATTCGAATAGAATGGATAGCATTCGATCTTTGTGTAGGATGAATAACATTTGTGCGAATGGGGGCAAGATCGAATGTTATTCATGTATGCGAATGGGGCAAGATCGAATGTTATTCATGTATGCGAATGGGGGCAAGATCGAATGTTATTCATGTATACGAATGGGGGCAAGATCGAATGTTATTCATGTATGCGAATGGGGGCAAGATCGAATGTTATTCATGTATACGAATGGGGGCAGGATCAAATGTTATTCATTGGAATTCATATAGAATGCATGACATTCGATTTTGCCCTCATTCACGTAGAATGAATAACATTCGATTGGGCAAGTGAATGGAAGACAAGATCGAATGTTATGCATTGTACGCGAATGAGGGCAAGATGGAATGTCATGCATTCAATATGAATTCCATTCACAATGAACAACATTCGATCTTGCCCCCATTCGTGTAGAATGAATAACATTCGATCTTGCCCTCATTCGCATACAATGCATAACATTCGATCTTGCCCTCATTCGCATACAATGCATAACATTCGATCTTGCCCTCATTCGCATACAATGCATAACATTCGATCTTGCCCTCATTCGCATACAATGCATAACATTCGATCTTGCCCCCATTCACTTGCCCAATCGATCGTTATTCATTCTATGCAAATGAGGGCAAGATCGAATGTTATGCATTCTACATGAATTCCATTCACAATGAATAACATTCGACCTCTCATTCGTGTTGAATGCATAACATTCGATCTTGCCCTCATTTGCATAGAATGAATAACATTCCATCTTGCCCTCATTCGCATACATTGATTAACATTCGATCTTGTCCCCATTCGCGTAGAATGCATAACATTCGATCTTGACCTCATTCGCATACATTGATTAACATTCGATCTTGCCCCTGTTTGCGTAGGATGAATAACATTTGATCATTGTATGTGAATAGGGGCAAGATCGAATGTTATGCATTCAACACGAATGAGAGAGAGGTCAAATGTTATTCATTGTGAATGGAATTCATGTAGAATGCATAACATTCGATCTTGCCCTCATTTGTGTAGAATGAATAACATTCGATTGGGCAAGTGAATGAGGGCAAGATCGAATGTAAAGTATTCTACGTGAATGGAGGCAAGATCGAATGTTATTCATTGTGAATGGAATTCATATTGAATGCATGACATTCAATCTTGCCCCCATTTGCATACAATGAATAACATTCGATCTTGCGCTCATTTGCATACAATGATTAACATTCGATCTTGCCCCCATTACCATACAATGATTAACATTCGACATAGAATACATGACATTTGATCTTGCCCCCATTCGCATAAAATGATTAACATTCGATCTTGCCCCCAATCAAATACAATGATCGAATGTCCCTGATTGTATGTGAATGAGGGAGAGGTTGAATGTTATTCATTCTATCCGAATGGAGTCAAGATCAAATGTTATGCATTGTGAATGGAATTCATGTAGCATTCGATCTTGCCCCCATTCACATACAATGATCGAATGTTATTCATTGTATGTGAATGAGGAAAAGATCGAATGTTATTCATTGTATGTGAATGAGGAAAAGATCGAATGTTATTCATTGTATGTGAAGGAGGAAAAGATCGAATGTTATTCATTGTATGCGAATGGAATGTTATGCATTGTGAATGGAATACAATGAATAACATTCGATCTTGCGCCATTATCATACAATGAATAACATTCAACCTCTCCCTCATTCGCATGGAATGCATGACATTCGATCTTGCCCCCATTAACGTAGAATGATTAACATTTGACCTCTCCCTCATTTGCCTAGAATGAATAACATTTGATCTCTTCCCCATTCGCATACAATGATCGAATGTTATTCATCCTATGCAAACGGGGGCAAGATCGAATGTTATTCATTGTATGTGAATGGCATTCATGTAGAATGCATGACATTCGATCTTGCCTCCATTCGCATAAAAAACATAACATTCGATCTTGCCCCCATTCATGTACTTTGAATAACATTCGATCTTGCCCCCATTCATGTACTTTGAATAACATTCGATCTTGCCCCCATTTGCATACAATGAATAAAATTCCATCTTGCCCCCGTTCGCATATAATGAATAACATTCGATATTGCCCTCATTCACACGAATGTTATTCATCCTACGCGAATGGGGGCAAGATCGAATGTTATTAATTCATACACAAATGGGGACAAGATCGAATGTTATTCATTATATGCGAATGGGGGCAAGATCGAATGTTATGCATTGTGAATGGAATTCAAGAAAAATGAATAACATTCGATCTTGCTCCCATTCACACAAATGTTATTCACCCTACGCAAACGGGGGCAAGATCGAATGTTATTCTTTCTACATGAATTCCATTCACAATGCATAACATTCGATCTTGCCCCCATTCACATAGAATGCATAACATTTAACCTCTCCCTCATTTGCATAGAATGAATAACATTCGATCTTGCCCCCATTCATGTACTTTGAATAACATTCGATCTTGCCCCCATTCGCATACAATGCATAACATTCGATCTTGCCCTCATTCGCATACAATGCATAACATTCGATCTTGCCCCCATTTGCGTAGAAGGAATAACATTCACATACAATGATCGAATGTTATCCATGGTATGTGCATGGCGGCAAGATCGAATGTTATTCAAAGTACACGAATGGGGGCAAGATCGAATGTTATGCATTCTAGGCAAATGAGGGAGAGGTCAAATGTTATTCATTGTATGCGAATGAGGACAAGAATGCTACATGAATTCCATTCACAAAGCATAACATTCGATCTTGCCCCCATACGTGTAGAATGAATAACATTCGACCTCTCCCCCATTCGCATACAATCAGTGACATTCGATCTTGCCCCCATTCACGTAGAATGCATAACATTCGATCTTGCCCCCATTCACTTACTTTGAATAACATTCGATTTTGCCCTCATTCACGTAGGATGAATAACATTCGATCATTGTATGGGGGCAAGATCGAATGGTATTAATTGTAAGCAAATGAGGGCAAGATCGAATGTTATTCATTCTGTGCGAATGGGGGCAAGATCGAATGTTATGCATTGTATGCGAATGGAGGCAAGATCGAATGTCATGCATTCTATATGAATTCCATTCGCATACAATGAATAACATTCGATCTTGCCCCCATTCGCACAGAATGAATAACATTCGATCTTGCCCTCATTTGCTTACAATTAATAACATTCGATCTTGCCCCTGTTTGCGTAGAATGAATAACATTCGATCATTGCATGTGAATGGAGGCAATATCGAATGTTATTAATTCATACGCGAATGGGGGCAAAATCGAATGTTATGCATTCTACATGAATGGACATAAATGGAATGTGCATAACATTCGATCTTGCCCCCGTTCGCGTATGAATTAATAACATTCGCTATTGCCCTTATTCACACGAATGTTATTCATCCTACGCAAACAGGGGCAAGATCGAATGTTATTCATTCTACATGAATTCCATTCACAATGCATAACATTCGATCTTGCCCCCATTCACATACAATGAATAACATTCGATCTTGCCCCCATTCGCACGGAATTAATAACATTCGATCTTGCCACCATTCTCATACATTAATTAACATTCGATCTTGCCGCCATTCGCATACATTGAATAACATTCGATCTTTCCCTCATTGACATACAATGAATAACATTCGATTTTGCCCTCATTCGCATACAGTGATCGAATGTTATTCATCCTACGCGAATGAGGGCAAAATCGAATGTTATTCAATGTAAGTGATCAAATGTCACTGATTGTATGTGAATGGGGGAGAGGTCGAAAGTTATTCATTCCATACGAATGGGCGCAAGATCGAATGTTATTGATTCCACGTGAATGGGGCAAGATCGAATGTTATTGATTCCACGTGAATGGGGCAAGATCGAATGTTATTCATTCCACATGAAGGGGGGCAAAATGTAGCATTCGATCTTGTCCTCATTAGCATACAATAAATAACATTCGATCTTTTCCTCATTCACATACAATGAATAACATTCGATCTTGCCCCCATTCTCATTGAATGAATAACATTCGATTTCGCCCTCATTTGCATAGAATGCATAACATTCGATCTTGCCTCCATTCGCATACAATAAATAACATTCGATCTTGCCTCCATTCGCATACAACGAATAACATTCGATCTTGTCTTCATTCACATACAATTCGCATGCAATGATCAAATGTTTTTCATTCTACACGAATGGGGGCAAGATCTAGTCCTCATTCACATACAATAAATAACATTCGATCTTGCCACCATTCTCATTGAATGAATAACATTCGATCTTACCCCCATTCGCATAGAATGAGTAACATTCGATCTTGCCCCCATTCGCACAAATGTTATTCATCCTACGCGAATGGGGGCAAGATCGAATGTCAATCAATGTATGTGAATGGGCGCAAGATCGAATGTTATTCATTCTATGTGAATGGGCGCAAGATCGAATGTTATTCATTCTATGTGAATGGGGGCAAGATCGAATGTTATTCATTCTACATGAATTCCATTCACAATGAATAACATTCGATCTTGCCTCCATTCGCATAGAATGCATAACATTCGATCTTGCCTCCATTCGCATATAATTAATAATATTCGATCTTGCCTCCATTCGCATACAATGAATAACATTCGATCTTGCCTCCATTCGCATACAATGAATAACATTCGATCTTGCCTCCATTCGCATACAATGAATAACATTCGATCTTGCCTCCATTCGCATACAACGAATAACATTCGATCTTGCCTCCATTCGCATACAATGAATAACATTCGATCTTGCCTCCATTCGCATACAATGAATAACATTCGATCTTGCCTCCATTCGCATACAACGAATAACATTCGATCTTGCCTCCATTCGCATACAATAAATAACATTCAATATTGCCTCCATTCACGTGGAATGAATAACATTCGATCTTGCCTCCATTCGCATACATGAATAACATTCGATCTTGCCTCCATTCGCATACAATGAATAACATTCGATCTTGCCTCCATTCGCATACAATGAATAACATTCGATCTTGCCTCCATTCGCATACAACGAATAACATTCGATCTTGCCTCCATTCGCATACAATGAATAACATTCGATCTTGCCTCCATTCGCATACAATAAATAACATTCGATATTGCCTCCATTCACGTGGAATGAATAACATTCGATCTTGCCTCCATTTGCATACAATGAATAACATTCGATCTTGCCTCCATTCGCATACAACGAATAACATTCGATCTTGCCTCCATTCGCATACAATGAATAACATTCGATCTTGCCTCCATTCGCATACAATAAATAACATTCGATATTGCCTCCATTCACGTGGAATGAATAACATTCGATCTTGCCACCATTTGCATACAATGAATAACATTCGATCTTGCCTCCATTCACGTGGAATGAATAACATTCGATCTTGCCACCATTTGCATACAATAAATAACATTCGATATTGCCTCCATTCGCATACATGAATAACATTCGATCTTGCCTCCATTCGCATACATGAATAACATTCGATCTTGCCTACATTCGCATACAATGAATAACATTCGATCTTGCCTCCATTCGCATACAATGAATAACATTCGATCTTGCCTCCATTCGCATACAATGAATAACATTCGATCTTGCCTCCATTCGCATACAACGAATAACATTCGATCTTGCCTCCATTCGCATACAATGATTAACATTCGATCTTGCCTCCATTCACGTGGAATGAATAACATTCGATCTTGCCTCCATTTGCATACAACGAATAACATTCGATCTTGCCTCCATTCGCATACAATGAATAACATTCGATCTTGCCTCCATTCGCATACAATGAATAACATTCGATCTTGCCTCCATTCACGTGGAATGAATAACATTCGATCTTGCCTCCATTTGCATACAATGAATAACATTCGATCTTGCCTCCATTCGCATACATGAATAACATTCGATCTTGCCTCCATTCGCATACATGAACAACATTCGATCTTGCCTCCATTCGCATACAATGAATAACATTCGATCTTGCCTCCATTCGCATACAATGAATAACATTCGATCTTGCCTCCATTCGCATACAACGAATAACATTCGATCTTGCCTCCATTCGCATACAATGAATAACATTCGATCTTGCCTCCATTCGCATACAATGAATAACATTCGATCTTGCCTCCATTCGCATACAACGAATAACATTCGATCTTGCCTCCATTCGCATACAACGAATAACATTCGATCTTGCCTCCATTCGCATACAATGAATAACATTCGATCTTGCCTCCATTCGCATACAATGATTAACATTCGATCTTGCCTCCATTCGCATACAATGAATAACATTCGATCTTGCCTCCATTCGCATACAACGAATAACATTCGATCTTGCCTCCATTCGCAGACAATGAATAACATTCGATCTTGCCTCCATTCGCATACAATGAATAACATTTGATCTTGACCCCATTCGCAGACAATGAATAACATTCGATCTTGCCTCCATTCGCAGACAATGAATAACATTCGATCTTGCCTCCATTCGCATACAACGAATAACATTCGATCTTGCCTCCATTCGCATACAATGAATAACATTCGATCTTGCCTCCATTCGCATACAACGAATAACATTCGATCTTGCCTCCATTCGCATACATGAATAACATTCGATCTTGCCTCCATTCGCATACAATGAATAACATTCGATCTTGCCTCCATTCGCATACAATGAATAACATTCGATCTTGCCTCCATTCGCATACAACGAATAACATTCGATCTTGCCTCCATTCGCATACATGAATAACATTCGATCTTGCCTCCATTCGCATACAATGAATAACATTCGATCTTGCCTCCATTCGCATACAATGAATAACATTCGATCTTGCCTCCATTCGCATACAACGAATAACATTCGATCTTGCCTCCATTCGCATACAATAAATAACATTCGATATTGCCTCCATTCACGTGGAATGAATAACATTCGATCTTGCCTCCATTTGCATACAATGAATAACATTCGATATTGCCTCTATTCACATACATGAATAACATTCGATCTTGCCTCCATTCGCATACAACGAATAACATTCGATCTTGCCTCCATTCGCATACAATGAATAACATTCGATCTTGCCTCCATTCGCATACAACGAATAACATTCGATCTTGCCTCCATTCGCATACAATGAATAACATTCGATCTTGCCTCCATTCGCATACAACGAATGACATTCGATCTTGCCTCCATTCGCATACAACGAATAACATTCGATCTTGCCTCCATTCGCATACAACGAATAACATTCGATCTTGCCTCCATTCGCATACAATGAATAACATTCGATCTTGCCTCCATTCGCAGACAATGAATAACATTCGATCTTGCCTCCATTCGCAGACAATGAATAACATTCGATCTTGCCTCCATTCACGTGGAATGAATAACATTCGATCTTGCCTCCATTCACGTGGAATGAATAACATTCGATCTTGCCTCCATTCGCATACAATAAATAACATTCGATATTGCCTCCATTCACGTGGAATGAATAACATTCGATCTTGCCTCCATTTGCATACAATGAATAACATTCGATCTTGCCTCCATTCGCATACATGAATAACATTCGATCTTGCCTCCATTCGCATACAATGAATAACATTCGATCTTGCCTCCATTCGCATACAACGAATAACATTCGATCTTGCCTCCATTCGCATACAATGAATAACATTCGATCTTGCCTCCATTCGCATACAATGAATAACATTCGATCTTGCCTCCATTCGCATACAATGAATAACATTCGATCTTGCCTCCATTCGCATACAATGAATAACATTCGATCTTGCCTCCATTCGCATACAACGAATAACATTCGATCTTGCCTCCATTCGCATACATGAATAACATTCGATCTTGCCTCCATTCGCATACAACGAATAACATTCGATCTTGCCTCCATTCGCATACAATAAATAACATTCGATATTGCCTCCATTCACGTGGAATGAATAACATTCGATCTTGCCTCCATTTGCATACAATGAATAACATTCGATCTTGCCTCTATTCACATACATGAATAACATTCGATCTTGCCTCCATTCGCATACAACGAATAACATTCGATCTTGCCTCCATTCGCATACAATGAATAACATTCGATCTTGCCTCCATTCGCATACAACGAATAACATTCGATCTTGCCTCCATTCGCATACAATGAATAACATTCGATCTTGCCTCCATTCGCATACAACGAATGACATTCGATCTTGCCTCCATTCGCATACAACGAATAACATTCGATCTTGCCTCCATTCGCATACAATAAATAACATTCGATATTGCCTCCATTCGCATACAACGAATAACATTCGATCTTGCCTCCATTCGCATACAATGAATAACATTCGATCTTGCCTCCATTCGCAGACAATGAATAACATTCGATCTTGCCTCCATTCGCAGACAATGAATAACATTCGATCTTGCCTCCATTCACGTGGAATGAATAACATTCGATCTTGCCTCCATTCGCATACAATAAATAACATTCGATATTGCCTCCATTCACGTGGAATGAATAACATTCGATCTTGCCTCCATTTGCATACAATGAATAACATTCGATCTTGCCTCCATTCGCATACATGAATAACATTCGATCTTGCCTCCATTCGCATACAATGAATAACATTCGATCTTGCCTCCATTCGCATACAATGAATAACATTCGATCTTGCCTCCATTCGCATACAACGAATAACATTCGATCTTGCCTCCATTCGCATACAACGAATAACATTCGATCTTGCCTCCATTCGCATACAATGAATAACATTCGATCTTGCCTCCATTCGCATACAACGAATAAC
Source organism: Staurois parvus (assembly GCF_062004578.1). Lineage (NCBI taxonomy): Eukaryota > Metazoa > Chordata > Amphibia > Anura > Ranidae > Staurois > Staurois parvus. Next base: position 187,311 of record NW_028319846.1, read on the forward strand.
ATTCGATCTTGCCTCCATTCGCATACAATAAATAACATTCGATCTTGCCTCCATTCGCATACAATGAATAACATTCGATCTTGCCTCCATTCGCATACAACGAATAACATTCGATCTTGCCTCCATTCGCATACAACGAATAACATTCGATCTTGCCTCCATTCGCATACAATGAATAACATTCGATCTTGCCTCCATTCGCAGACAATGAATAACATTCGATCTTGCCTCCATTCGCATACAACGAATAACATTCGATCTTGCCTCCATTCGCATACAACGAATAACATTCGATCTTGCCTCCATTCGCATACAATGAATAACATTCGATCTTGCCTCCATTCGCATACAATGATTAACATTCGATCTTGCCTCCATTCGCAGACAATGAATAACATTCGATCTTGCCTCCATTCGCATACAATGAATAACATTCGATCTTGCCTCCATTCGCATACAACGAATAACATTCGATCTTGCCTCCATTCGCATACAATGAATAACATTCGATCTTGACCCCATTCGCAGACAATGAATAACATTCGATCTTGCCTCCATTCGCAGACAATGAATAACATTCGATCTTGCCTCCATTCGCAGACAATGAATAACATTCGATCTTGCCTCCATTCACGTGGAATGAATAACATTCGATCTTGCCTCCATTTGCATACAATGAATAACATTCGATCTTGCCTCCATTCGCATACATGAATAACATTCGATCTTGCCTCCATTCGCATACAATGAATAACATTCGATCTTGCCTCCATTCGCATACAACGAATAACATTCGATCTTGCCTCCATTCGCATACAATGAATAACATTCGATCTTGCCTCCATTCGCATACAATGAATAACATTCGATCTTGCCCCCATTCGCATACAACGAATAACATTCGATCTTGCCTCCATTCGCATACAATGAATAACATTCGATCTTGCCTCCATTCGCATACAATGAATAACATTCGATCTTGCCTCCATTCACATACAACGAATAACATTCGATCTTGCCTCCATTCGCATACAATGAATAACATTCGATCTTGCCTCCATTCGCATACAATAAATAACATTCGATATTGCCTCCATTCACGTGGAATGAATAACATTCGATCTTGCCTCCATTTGCATACAATGAATAACATTCGATATTGCCTCCATTCACATACATGAATAACATTCGATCTTGCCTCCATTCGCATACAATGAATAACATTTGATCTTGCCTCCATTCGCATACAATGAATAACATTCGATCTTGCCTCCATTCGCATACAACGAATAACATTCGATCTTGCCTCCATTCGCATACAACGAATAACATTCGATCTTGCCTCCATTCGCATACAATAAATAACATTCGATCTTGCCTCCATTCACGTGGAATGAATAACATTCGATCTTGCCTCCATTTGCATACAATGAATAACATTCGATCTTGCCTCCATTCGCATACAATGAATAACATTCGATCTTGCCTCCATTCGCATACAACGAATAACATTCGATCTTGCCTCCATTCGCATACAATGAATAACATTCGATCTTGCCTCCATTCGCATACAATGAATAACATTCGATCTTGCATCCATTCGCATACAACGAATAACATTCGATCTTGCCTCCATTCGCATACAATGAATAACATTCGATCTTGCCTCCATTCGCATACAATGAATAACATTCGATCTTGCCTCCATTCACGTGGAATGAATAACATTCGATCTTGCCTCCATTCGCATACAATAAATAACATTCGATATTGCCTCCATTCACGTGGAATGAATAACATTCGATCTTGCCTCCATTTGCATACAATGAATAACATTCGATCTTGCCTCCATTCGCATACATGAATAACATTCGATCTTGCCTCCATTCGCATACAATGAATAACATTCGATCTTGCCTCCATTCGCATACAACGAATAACATTCGATCTTGCCTCCATTCGCATACAACGAATAACATTCGATCTTGCCTCCATTCGCATACAATGAATAACATTCGATCTTGCCTCCATTCGCATACAATGATTAACATTCGATCTTGCCTCCATTCGCAGACAATGAATAACATTCGATCTTGCCTCCATTCGCATACAACGAATAACATTCGATCTTGCCTCCATTCGCATACAACGAATAACATTCGATCTTGCCTCCATTCGCATACAATGAATAACATTCGATCTTGACCCCATTCGCAGACAATGAATAACATTCGATCTTGCCTCCATTCGCAGACAATGAATAACATTCGATCTTGCCTCCATTCGCATACAACGAATAACATTCGATCTTGCCTCCATTCGCATACAATGAATAACATTCGATCTTGCCTCCATTCGCATACAACGAATAACATTCGATCTTGCCTCCATTCGCATACAACGAATAACATTCGATCTTGCCTCCATTCGCATACAACGAATAACATTCGATCTTGCCTCCATTCGCATACAACGAATAACATTCGATCTTGCCTCCATTCGCATACAATGAATAACATTCGATCTTGCCTCCATTCGCATACAACGAATAACATTCGATCTTGCCTCCATTCGCATACAACGAATAACATTCGATCTTGCCTCCATTCGCATACAACGAATAACATTCGATCTTGCCTCCATTCGCATACAATAAATAACATTCGATATTGCCTCCATTCACGTGGAATGAATAACATTCGATCTTGCCTCCATTCGCATACAATGAATAACATTCGATCTTGCCTCCATTCGCATACAACGAATAACATTCGATCTTGCCTCCATTCGCATACAATGAATAACATTCGATCTTGCCTCCATTCGCATACAACGAATAACATTCGATCTTGCCTCCATTCGCATACAATGAATAACATTCGATCTTGCCTCCATTCACGTGGAATGAATAACATTCGATCTTGCCTCCATTCGCATACATGAATAACATTCGATCTTGCCTCCATTCGCATACATGAATAACATTCGATCTTGCCTCCATTCGCATACAATGAATAACATTCGATCTTGCCTCCATTCGCATACAATGAATAACATTCGATCTTGCCTCCATTCGCATACAACGAATAACATTCGATCTTGCCTCCATTCGCATACAACGAATAACATTCGATCTTGCCTCCATTCGCATACAATGAATAACATTCGATCTTGCCTCCATTCGCATACAATGATTAACATTCGATCTTGCCTCCATTCGCATACAATGAATAACATTCGATCTTGCCTCCATTCGCATACAACGAATAACATTCGATCTTGCCTCCATTCGCATACATGAATAACATTCGATCTTGCCTCCATTCGCATACAATGAATAACATTCGATCTTGCCTCCATTCGCAGACAATGAATAACATTCGATCTTGCCTCCATTCGCATACAACGAATAACATTCGATCTTGCCTCCATTCGCATACAATGAATAACATTCGATCTTGCCTCCATTCGCATACAACGAATAACATTCGATCTTGCCTCCATTCGCATACATGAATAACATTCGATCTTGCCTCCATTCGCATACAATGAATAACATTTGATCTTGCCTCCATTCACATACATGAATAACATTCGATCTTGCCTCCATTCGCATACAATGAATAACATTCGATCTTGCCTCCATTCGCATACAATGAATAACATTCGATCTTGCCTCCATTCGCATACAACGAATAACATTCGATCTTGCCTCCATTCGCATACAACGAATAACATTCGATCTTGCCTCCATTCGCATACAATAAATAACATTCGATATTGCCTCCATTCACGTGGAATGAATAACATTCGATCTTGCCTCCATTCGCATACAATGAATAACATTCGATCTTGCCTCCATTCGCATACAATGAATAACATTCGATCTTGCCTCCATTCGCATACAACGAATAACATTCGATCTTGCCTCCATTCGCATACAATGAATAACATTCGATCTTGCCTCCATTCGCATACAACGAATAACATTCGATCTTGCCTCCATTCGCATACAATGAATAACATTCGATCTTGCCTCCATTCACATACAACGAATAACATTCGATCTTGCCTCCATTCGCATACAATGAATGACATTCGATCTTGCCTCCATTCGCATACAATGAATAACATTCGATCTTGCCTCCATTCGCATACAATGAATAACATTCGATCTTGCCTCCATTCGCATACAACGAATAACATTCGATCTTGCCTCCATTCGCATACAATAAATAACATTCGATATTGCCTCCATTCACGTGGAATGAATAACATTCGATCTTGCCTCCATTTGCATACAATGAATAACATTCGATCTTGCCTCCATTCGCATACATGAATAACATTCGATCTTGCCTCCATTCGCATCCATGAATAACATTCGATCTTGCCTCCATTCGCATACAATGAATAACATTCGATCTTGCCTCCATTCGCATACAACGAATAACATTCGATCTTGCCTCCATTCGCATACAATGAATAACATTCGATCTTGCCTCCATTCGCATACAATGAATAACATTCGATCTTGCCTCCATTCGCATACAATAAATAACATTCGATCTTGCCTCCATTCGCATACAACGAATAACATTCGATCTTGCCTCCATTCACGTGGAATGAATAACATTCGATCTTGCCTCCATTCGCATACATGAATAACATTCGATCTTGCCTCCATTCGCATACAATGAATAACATTCGATCTTGCCTCCATTCGCAGACAATGAATAACATTCGATCTTGCCTCCATTCTCATACAACGAATAACATTCTATCTTGCCTCCATTCGCATACATGAATAACATTCGATCTTGCCTCCATTCGCATACAATAAATAACATTCGATGTTGCCTCCATTCACGTGGAATGAATAACATTCGATGTTGCCCCCATTCGCATACAATGAATAACATTCGATCTTGCCTCCATTCGCATACATGAATAACATTCGATCTTGCCTCCATTCGCATACAACGAATAACATTCGATCTTGCCTCCATTCGCAGACAATGAATAACATTCGATGTTGCCTCCATTCGCATACAACGAATAACATTCGATCTTGCCTCCATTTGCATACAATGAATAACATTCGATCTTGCCTCCTTTCGCATACATGAATAACATTCGATCTTGCCTCCATTCGCGTGGAATGAATAAAATTCGATCTTGCCCCCATTCGCATACAACGAATAAAATTCGATCTTGCCTCCATTCGCATACAATGAATAACATTCGATCTTGCCTCCATTCGCATACAACGAATAACATTCGATCTTGCCTCCATTCGCATACAATGAATAACATTCGATCTTGCCTCCATTCGCAGACAATGAATAACATTCGATCTTGCCTCCATTCGCATACAACGAATAACATTCGATCTTGCCTCCATTCGCATACATGAATAACATTCGATCTTGACCCCATTCGCATGGAATGAATAACATTCGATCTTGACCCCATTCGCATGGAATGAATAACATTCGATCTTGACCCCATTCGCATACAATGCATAACATTCAGTCTTGCCCCCATTCACGTAGAATGCATAACATTCGATCTTGCCCCCATTCACATACATTGATTGATATTCGATCTTGCCCCCATTAATGTACTTAGAATAACATTTGATCTTGCCCCCATTTGCATAGAATGCATAACATTCGATCTTGCCCCCATTCACACGAATGTTATTCATCCTACGCAAACAGGAGAAAGATCGAATGTTATTCATTCTACATGAATTCCATTCACAATGCATAACATTCAATCTTACCCCCATTCTCATAGAATGAATAACATTCGATCTTGCCACCATTCACATACAATGCATAACATTCGATCTTGCCCCCATTCTCATAGAATAAATAACATTCGATCCCAGCCCGCGGTGCGCAGAAACATTTGCGGCGTATTTGTTAAATAAAATCCATATCTTGTCATAGATCATTTCTGGGCTTCAAAGTCACTCCGGAGTTCCTCCAGGACACATGCGGGCACCAGCTGGGGTCCACTTTGTAGCCGAGATTTATGGCCAATGAGAGAAAAGGAAGTGAAAGTCTGTGATTGATTGGATGGGATGGACAAGTGTTGTGGTGGAAAGATTAAAGGGGCTTCCCACCCCGGGTGACATTAATGGATTGGTCCAAACATGACCCCTATCCTCCTGCAGCCACTTACTGGGGGGGGGGATTGATGATGAGATCCCGCGCTCGGCACGCCGTTTGGTCTTTCCCCGGTGGGATGCCACACCCGCCACTTGCATTGTTCTTTCCCTAGTGAGATGCCACTTTCAGCACTCACCTTGGACCTTCCCCAGGAAAACCCCACCTCCAGGCCACAGATTGGTCTTTCCTCAGTGAGATCCCACCTCCAGGCCACAGATTGGTCTTTCCTCAGTGAGATCCCACCTCCAGGCCACAGATTGGTCTTTCCTCAGTGAGATCCCACCTCCAGGCCACAGATTGGTCTTTCCCCAGTGAGATCCCACCTCCAGCCCACAGATTGGTCTATCCTCAGTGAGATCCCACCTCCAGGCCACAGATTGGTCTTTCCCCAGTGAGATCCCACCTCCAGCAGAGACATTTTGAGGTGCCACATTCGGCACTCAAGTTGGACCTTCCCCATGGAAACCCCACAGAGATTGAAATTTTCCCCAGTGAGATCCCACCTCCAGCCCACAGATTGGTCTTTCCCCAGTGAGATCCCACCTCCAGCCCACAGATTGGTCTTTCCTCAGTGAGATCCCACCTCCAGCCCACAGATTGGTCTTTCCCCAGTGAGATCCCACCTCCAGCAGAGACATTTTGAGGTGCCACATTCGGCACTCAAGTTGGACCTTCCCCATGGAAACCCCACAGAGATTGAATTTTTGCCCAGTGAGATCCCACCTCCAGCCCACAGATTGGTCTTTCCCCAGTGAGATCCCATCTCCAGTCCACAGATTGGTCTTTCCCCAGTGAGATCCCACCTCCAGCCCACAGATTGGTCTTTCTCCAGTGAGATCCCACCTCCAGCCCACAGATTGGTCTTTCTCCAGTGAGATCCCACCTCCAGCCCACAGATTGGTCTTTCCCCAGTGAGATCCCACCTCCAGCCCACAAATTGGTCTTTCCCCAGTGACATTGTGGAGTCCATTGTCCAGCGCAGGAGCTCAGGCATTCGGTTGCTTTTTTTCTTTCTGCAAGACCTGTTCCTCAACTATGCTTCTGCTTGATCCCAACCTGCAACCACTTGTTACCGACTTTTGGCTCCTTTACCGACTATGCTTCTGCTTGATCCCTACCTGCTATATCCTACTGGTCCATGGCTTTCTCACCTCCTGGTTGGGCGATTCTGAGGACCACAACCTGGCACTAGCACACAGTAAAAGCCATCTCCACCACGAGGAGCTCTGGTGAATGCCAGTTAGTGCTTAGACCTTAGATGATCCTACAACATCCATCCGGGTGACCTACGTGGGTTCATATCCTAGTTACATAGTTGGTGAGGTTGAATGAAGACATCAGTCCATCCAGTAGGGTTGTCCAGGTGGTCAATGAGAGCTTCTCTACGGCTACTGGTCCTGGAGCCTGACCCCTGTCTGCAACACTGTCTTTTCTACATCTTCCGTGTGGTCCCCCCCCCGTAAAGGTGGCTTCTGCTTGATCCCTACCTGCTATATCCTATTGGACCATGGCTTGCTCACCTCCTGGTTGGGTGATTCTGAGGACCACGACCTGGCACTAACACGCAGCAAAAGCCATCTCCACCACGAGGAGCTCTGGTGAATGCCAGTTAGTGCTTAGACCTTAGATGATCCTACAACATCCATCTGGGTGACCTACATGGGTTCATATCCTAGTTACATAGTTGGTGAGGTTGAATGAAGACATCAGTCCATCCAGTAGGTTTGTCCAGGTGGTCAATGAGAGCTTCTCTACTGCTACTGGTCTCGGAGCCTGAACCCTGACTGCGGAACTGTCTTTTCTACATCTTCCATGTGCCCCCCCCCCCAGGAAGGTGGCTTCTGCTTGATCCCTACCTGCTATATCCTATTGGACCATGGCTTGCTTACCTCCTGGTTGGGCGATTCTGAGGACCACAACCTGGCACTAACTCGCAGCAAAAGCCATCTCCACCACGAGGAGCTCTGGTGAATGCCAGTTAGTACTTAGATCTTGATTTTTCTGCACAAAAAAGATTGATCTCTACCTGCAACCACATGTTACTGACTTTTGGCTCTTTTACCGACTATGCTCCCTACCTGCTATATTCTACTGGTCCATGGCTTGCTCACCTCCTGGTTGGGCGATTCTGAGGACCACGACCTGGCAGCAAAAGCCATGTCCACCATGAGGAGCTCTGGTGAATGCCAGTTAGTGCTTAGACCTTAGATGATCCTACAACATCCATCTGGGTGACCTTCTTGGGTTCATATCCTAGTTACATAGTTGGTGAGGTTAAATGAAGACATCAGTCCATCCAGTAGGGTTGTCCAGGTGGTCAATGGGAGCTTCTCTATGGCTACTGGTCCTGGAGCCTGACCCTTGACTGTGGCACTGTCTTTTCTACATCTTCCGTGTGGCCCCCCCCTGGGAAGGTGGCTTCTGCTTGATCCCTACCTGCTATATCCTATTGGACCATGGCTTGCTCACCTCCTGGTTGTGTGATTCTGAGGACCACGACCTGGCACTAGCACACAGTAAAAGCCATCTCCACCACGAGGAGCTCTGGTGAATGGCAGTTAGTGCTTAGACCTTAGATGATCCTACAATATCCATCTGGGTGACCGTCTTGGGTTCATATCCTAGTTACATAGTTAGTGAGGTTGAATGAAGACATCAGTCCATCCAGTAGGGTTGTCCAGGTGGTCAATGAGAGCTTCTCTACTGCTACTGGTCTCAGAGCCTGACCCTCTGACTGCGGCACTGTCTTTTCTACATCTTCCGTGTGGCCAACCCCCCGGGAAGGTGGCTTCTGCTTGATCCCTACCTGCTATATCCTATTGGACCATGGCTTGCTCACCTCCTGGTTGGGCGATTCTGAGGACCACGACCTGGCACTAACACTGGCGTGGAAGGGACCATGTCTACTAACCAAGCGCTCGTCTTACCTTGGACATAATAATAATCGGTTCTTAGAGTTCCTGCGACGACTTTTATAGAGCGTCTAATAGAATCACATTTCCATTATTGAAAAAAAAAAAGCCACCGTTAATTGAAAGGATGAAAAAGAAATAAAAAGTCTTGATTTTTCCACACAAAAAAAAGATTGAAGGGATTATGGAGGAAAAAAAAAAAAAAGAGTCAAGATAATACCGACATTAATCAAACGTTTGATGGCTTAACAAGGCTTTCCGCCGTTGACACAGAGTAATACCGTTTAAGAGGATTTCGCTGTAAGATTCATTCGAGAGACAACATTTTTGGATTCGATAACAAGACACCAAGGACCGAAAAGGAAAAAAAAAAAATCCTAGACGTGGAAAGACAAGTAACGAGGTGGGACAACTTTGGATTTTGATGGACTCACATGAGTGGAAAACCTTAACCCGTTCTTCACTCGAAAAGAACTTACGGAACGCGGGGATCCATCTTTGATGAGTTTCACAGCTGGATTCTTTTTTTCCCCATGCGAAGAGCCCCGGGGTTTAACGGTTTCCAGGATCCGAAAATGAGATCGGCTTACAAAGCAACCGCAGCTATGTGGACGATGAGTCCTGACACGGGATGACTATGACGACCAAGCCAGAAGCTGCTCGTAGGAATTGCCTTCAAAGGACCAACTGGTCGCTGATATGGTAAGGCCTTGGGATAGGCAACTTCCTATTGGTGTCCCAATTATTCGGTGGGGTTTGGGAACTGCTGGAAGAACAAGCCGTGTAGGTGTCCTCCGTGTACCAATCTACGTGTAGGTGTCCTCTGTGTACAGGTCTACGTGTAGGTGTCCTCCGTGTACAGGTCTACGTGTAGGTGTCCTCCGTGTACCAGTCTACGTGTAGGTGTCCTCCGTGTACCAGTCTACGTGTAGGTGTCCTCCGTGTACCAGTCTACGTGTAGGTGTCCTCCGTGTACCAGTCTACGTGTAGGTGTCCTCCATGTACCACTCTACGTGTAGGTGTCCTCCATGTACCAGTCTACTTGTAGGTGTCCTCCATGTACCAGTCTACGTGTAGGTGTCCTCCATGTATCAGTCTACGTGTAGGTGTCCTCCATGTATCAGTCTACTTGTAGGTGTCCTCCGTGTACCAGTCTTCATGTAGGTGTTCTCCATGTACCAGTCTACGTGTAGGTGTTCTCCATGTACCAGTCTACGTGTAGGTGTTCTCCATGTACCAGTCTACGTGTAGGTGTTCTCCATGTACCAGTCTACGTGTAGGTGTTCTCCATGTACCAGTCTACGTGTAGGTGTTCTCCATGTACCAGTCTACGTGTAGGTGTCCTCCATGTACCAGTCTACGTGTAGGTGTCCTCCGTGTACCAGTCTACGTGTAGGTGTCCTCCGTGTACCAGTCTACGTGTAGGTGTCCTCCGTGTACCAGTCTACGTGTAGGTGTCCTCCGTGCACCAGTCTACGTGTAGGTGTCCTCCGTGTACCAGTCTACGTGCAGGTGTCCTCCATGTACCAGTCTACGTATAGGTGTCCTCCGTGTACCAGTCTACGTCTAGGTGTCCTCCGTGTACCAGTCTACGTGTAGGTGTCCTCCGTGTACCAGTCTACGTGTAGGTGTCCTCCATGTACCAGTCTACGTGTAGGTGTCCTCCATGTATCAGTCTACGTGTAGGTGTCCTCCGTGTACCAGTCTTCATGTAGGTGTCCTCCATGTACCAGTCTACGTGTAGGTTTTCTCCATGTACCAGTCTACGTGTAGGTGTCCTCCATGTATCAGTCTACGTGTAGGTGTCCTCCGTGTACCAGTCTTCATGTAGGTGTCCTCCGTGTACCAGTCTACGTGTAGGTGTCCTCCATGTACCAATCTACGTGTAGGTGTTCTCCATATACCAGTCTACGTGTAGGTGTTCTCCATGTACCAGTCTACGTGTAGGTGTCCTCCATGTATCAGTCTACGTGTAGGTGTCCTCCGTGTACCAGTCTTCATGTAGGTGTCCTCCGTGTACCAGTCTACGTGTAGGTGTCCTCCATGTACCAGTCTACGTGTAGGTGTTCTCCATATACCAGTCTACGTGTAGGTGTTCTCTATGTACCAGTCTACGTGTAGGTGTCCTCCATGTATCAGTCTACGTGTAGGTGTCCTCAGTGTACCAGTCTTCATGTAGGTGTCCTCCGTGTACCAGTCTATGTGTAGGTGTCCTCCGTGTACCAGTCTACGTGTAGGTGTCCTCCGTGTACCAGTCTATGTGTAGGTGTCCTCCGTGTACCAGTCTACGTGTAGGTGTCCTCCGTGTACCAGTCTACGTGTAGGTGTCCTCCGTGTACCAGTCTACGTGTAGGTGTCCTCCGTGTACCAGTCTACGGCAGGGAGTCCACCGAGGACCGAAAAGGAAGTTTTGTGACCACAAGAAAAAAAAAAATCGTATCGTAAGGCCTTGGGATAGGCAACTTCCTATTGGTGTCCCAATTGTTCGGTGGGGTTTAGGAACTACTGGAAGAATAAGCCGTGTAGGTGTCCTCCGTGTACCAATCTACGTGTAGGAGTTCTCCGTGTACCAGTCTACGTGTAGGTGTCCTCCGTGTACCAATCTACGTGTAGGAGTTCTCCATGTACCAGTCTACGTGTAGGTGTCCTCTGTGTACCAGTCTACGTGTAGGTGTCCTCCGTGTACCAGTCTACGTGTAGGTGTCCTCCGTGTACCAGTCTACATGTACTTATTCTCCATGTACCAGTCTAGGTGTAGGTGTCCTCCGTGTACCAGTCTACGTGTAGGTGTCCTCCATGTACCAGTCTACGTGTAGGTGTTCTCCATGTACCAGTCTACGTGTAGGTGTCCTCCGTGTACCAGTCTACGTGTAGGTGTCCTCCGTGTACCAGTCTACGTGTAGGTGTCCTCCGTGTACCAGTCTACGTGTAGGTGTCCTCCGTGTACCAGTCTACGTGTAGGTGTCCTCCGTGTACCGGTCTACGTGTAGGTGTCCTCCGTGTACCAGTCTACATGTACTTGTTCTCCATGTACCAGTCTAGGTGTAGGTGTCCTCCGTGTACCAGTCTACGTGTAGGTTTCCTCCGTGTACCAGTCTACGTGTAGGTGTCCTCCATGTACCAGTCTACGTGTAGGTGTCCTCCATGTACCAGTCTACGTGTAGGTGTTCTCCGTGTACCAGTCTACGTATAGGTGTCCTCCATGTACCAGTCTACGTGTAGGTGTCCTCCGTGTACCCTTCTACATGAGGTTTCCTCCTTGTACCAGTCTACGGCAGGGAGTCCACCAAGGACCGAAAAGGAAGTTTTGTGACTACAAGAAAAAAAAAATTGTATCGTAAGACCTTGGGATAGGCAACTTCCTATTGGTGTCCCAATTGTTCGGTGGGGTTTGGGAACTACTGGAAGAACAAGCCGTGTAGGTGTCCTCCATGTACCAGTCTACGTGTAGGTGTCCTCCGTGTACCAGTCTACGTGTAGGTGTCCTCCGTGTACCAGTCTACGTGTAGGTGTCCTCCATGCACCAGTCTACGGCAGGGAGTCCACCACTTTGAAGAAGGAATTACTTCTGTAGGCCATTAGAATTTGAGATGTTTTTCTACTGCAGCCTAATGCGGCCCTTCCCGACCTTTTCACCCCAAAAGGAACCCTTGCAATCATTTTGGATCAAAGGAACCCGTGCTGAGGTCGGTCCATTGGTGGTCAGTAGGACAATGCTCCTTCCGTTGGAGGAGGTCAGCAGTATTGCCAACCCCCCTGAAGTGAAACTCACCGAGAGGACGCTCCGAAATTTACTGAAGGCACCAATTTTTCACAGACGAAAATCACAACATTTACTGACAGCAACATTTTTTACTGACTCTTCAAAAAAGTACATAAAATGGTCGTTTTAAGAGCAAAACGACCTTATACAAGATTCCAAAGAGCTCCCCATTACATCACAGTCCATAGAGGCTGCGGACCTACTACAGGAGATGGTCAGAGACTGCGGACCTACTACAGGAGATGGTCAGAGACTGCGGACCTACTACAGGAGATGGTCAGAGACTGCGGACCTACTACAGGAGATGGTCAGAGACTGCGGACCTACTACAGGAGAGGGTCAGAGACTGCGGACACACTACAGGAGAGGGTCAGAGACTGCGGACATACTACAGGAGATGGTCAGAGACTGCGGACCTACTACAGGAGAGGGTCAGAGACTGCGGACCTACTACAGGAGAGGGTCAGAGACTGCGGACCTACTACAGGAGAGGGTCAGAGACTGTGGACCTACTACAGGAGAGGGTCAGAGACTGCGGACCTACTACAGGAGAGGGTCAGAGACTGCGGACATACTACAGGAGATGGTCAGAGACTGCGGACATGGCACAAGAGATGGTCAGAGATTGTGTACAGTGCACAAGAAATGATCATTGACCACAGACATGGTACAGGAGATGGACAGAGACTCCTGGTGTGACCTTGGCCTACCTCCTGACTACCACTTGTCTCTGCTGGTTCCTGGTGTGACCTTGGCCTACCTCCGGACTACAACTTGTCTCTGCTGGTTCCTGGTGTGACCCTGGCCTACTTCTGGACTACAACTTGTCTCTGCTGGTTCCTGGTGTGACCCTGGCCTACTTCTGGACTACAACTTGTCTCTGCTGGTTCCTGGTGTGACCCTGGCCTACCTCCGGACTACGACTTGTCTCTGCTGGTTCCTGGTGTGACCCTGGCCTACCTCCGGACTACGACTTGTCTCTGCTGGTTCCTGGTGTCACCTTGGCCTACCTCCTGACTACGACTTGTCTCTGCTGGTTCCTGGTGTCACCCTGGCCTACCTCCTGACTATGACTTGTCTCTGCTGGTTCCTGGTGTCACCCTGGCCTTCCTCCTGACTACCACTTGTCTCTGCTGGTTCCTGGTGTGACCCTGGCCTACCTCCGGACTACAACTTGTCTCTGCTGGTTCCTGGTGTGACCTTGGCCTACCTCCGGACTACAACTTGTCTCTGCTGGTTCCTGGTGTCACCCTGGCCTACCTCCTGACTACCACTTGTCTCTGCTGGTTCCTGGTGTCACCCTGGCCTACCTCCTGACTACAACTTGTCTCTGCTGGTTCCTGGTGTGACCCTGGCCTACCTCTGGACTACAACTTGTCTCTGCTGGTTCCTGGTGTGACCCTGGCCTACCTCCGGACTACAACTTGTCTCTGCTGGTTCCTGGTGTCACCCTGGCCTACCTCCTGACTATGACTTGTCTCTGCTGGTTCCTGGTGTCACCCTGGCCTTCCTCCTGACTACCACTTGTCTCTGCTGGTTCCTGGTGTGACCCTGGCCTACCTCCGGACTACAACTTGTCTCTGCTGGTTCCTGGTGTCACCCTGGCCTACCTCCTGACTACGACTGGTCTCTGCTGGTTCCTGGTGTCACCCTGGCCTACCTCCTGACTATGACTTGTCTCTGCTGGTTCCTGGTGTCACCCTGGCCTTCCTCCTGACTACAACTTGTCTCTGCTGGTTCCTGGTGTCACCCTGGCCTACCTCCTGACTACCACTTGTCTCTGCTGGTTCCTGGTGTCACCCTGGCCTTCCTCCTGACTACCACTTGTCTCTGCTGGTTCCTGGTGTGACCCTGGCCTACCTCCGGACTACGACTTGTCTCTGCTGGTTCCTGGTGTGACCCTGGCCTACCTCCGGACTACAACTTGTCTCTGCTGGTTCCTGGTGTGACCCTGGCCTACCTCCTGACTACCACTTGTCTCTGCTGGTTCCTGGTGTGACCCTGGCCTACCTCCGGACTACAACTTGTCTCTGCTGGTTCCTGGTGTCACCCTGGCCTACCTCCTGACTATGACTTGTCTCTGCTGGTTCCTGGTGTCACCCTGGCCTACCTCCTGACTACCACTTGTCTCTGCTGGTTCCTGGTGTGACCCTGGCCTACCTCCGGACTACAACTTGTCTCTGCTGGTTCCTGGTGTCACCCTGGCCTACCTCCTGACTACGACTGGTCTCTGCTGGTTCCTGGTGTCACCCTGGCCTACCTCCTGACTACGACTGGTCTCTGCTGGTTCCTGGTGTCACCCTGGCCTACCTCCTGACTATGACTTGTCTCCTTCCAGCTGCCTTCCAGTTTGCTCCTCCCTGGTGTTCTTCTCTTTAACCTCTGCAAGCTCCCTCACCGTCAAGTCTTCTTCTAGTATCGAGTTTCTGTGGACCGAACTCCCGGGGCCCATGCTGAAAAAACGCAGGATCGCCAGAAAGGAAAGAACTGCTGGAGGCGGTCCTGAGGAAGTGAGTCGCCACCGCCGCCACTCTGACAGCACCGAGGCCTCTGGTGAAGGCTTCATGAAAGTCCGAGGTGACGTTGAAGCATTCTGGCTGACGTCATCGCGTGGGAACCGGTTACTTCATCCAACCGCGATGAGGTAGTTGGGAGCCGGCCATGTGGCGGCTCTGAAAGGATGAAGTGGGACCTGGATGCGGAGAGAAGAAACTAATGGGTGGAATGATGAGGAATCCTGGAGCCGGGATTGTTCTCCTGGTCGGTGTTGGAGGCCTCCGGGAATTATTCCTAGGACTCCCCTGGACAACGACGTCTTCTGCCTTTCTCTCCGGAAGGATGGCGCCATCTTATTTGGGCTCAGAGATGACACAAGCATGTAAATCCTGGGAGCTGGCGGTGTTCACAAATGTCTGACACAGATCAGCCGCCTGATGCTGCCTCTCACCTGACCGAGGAAATGCCTCCTCCTCCTTCTACAAAGTTACAATGTACAGTCTGATCACTGGGGGAGGAGACTGAGGAAATGACTCCTCCTCCTTCTACAAAGTTACAATGTACAGTCTGATCACTGGGGGAGGAGACTGAGGAAATGACTCCTCCTCCTTCTACAAAGTTACAATGTACAGTCTGATCACTGGGGGAGGAGACTGAGGAAATGACTCCTCCTCCTTCTACAAAGTTACAATGTACAGTCTGATCACTGGGGGAGGAGACTGAGGAAATGACTCCTCCTCCTTCTACAAGGTTACAATGTACAGTCTGATCACTGGGGGAGGAGACTGAGGAAATGACTCCTCCTCCTTCTACAAAGTTACAATGTACAGTCTGATCACTGGGGGAGGAGACTGAGGAAATGACTCCTCCTCCTTCTACAAGGTTACAATGTACAGTCTGATCACTGGGGGAGGGGAGACTGAGGAAATTCCCTATGTGTATACAGAGATGTTGGGAGTTGATGTCTTTCCTCAGAACTCGGGTCATGCATGACATCACGGGAGTTCCATGCCAGAACACGTGTTGGCACCGTTGCCCGCAGCGCGGCTCATTACAGCTGCACTACATTAAGCCCCGGCTTCCTTCTCCATTAGTATGCTTTGGCCGAGATCCCAGCCGCCCCCCCCCCCCAGGCCGCCCCCCTCAAACACAGGAGCTCCATCGTTGCCTCTACTGGTAGAAGGTGGATCTCGGAAGGTTTTTCGGGACTTTCCAGGAGACTTCAGAGTGTTTCTGTTTGATCAGCCGAGGCGGAAACCGTGATATTACCACCCGCAGACCTTCCTCTCCGGTACCAGGTCCTGCTAGAACCTCCATTGAAGGACCCCGGGATCAGATCCTGCCAGAACCTCCATGGAAGGACCCCGGGATCAGATCCTGCCAGAACCTCCATGGAAGGACCCCGGGATCAGGTCCCCCCCAGATGATGAGCTCAGAACAGAACCATATAGATCCCCCACCTTCCCCACTCCATGCCGATCCCACCACTCAGGGGGACTTCTAGGTGGAGGAGAGATAATAAACACTTCATGTCCCTACCTACACCTTATGGGACGGAGACATTTTGTCCCTCCACTGGCCTCCACTCAGTGTCCTCCACCCCTCTCTGCCAATCCCTCCAGTGGCCTCCACTCAGTGTCCTCCACCCCTCTCTGCCAATCCCTCCACTGGTCTAGAATCAGTGTCCTCCACCACTCTCTGCCAATCCCTCCAGTGGCCTCCACTCAGTGTCCTCCACCCCCCTATGCCAATCCCTCCACTGGCCTCCATTCAATGTCCTCCACCCTTCTCTGCTAATCCCTCTACTGGCCTCCATTCAGTGTCCTCCACCCCTCTCTGCCAATCCCTCCACTGACCTCCATTCAGTGTCCTCCACCCCCCTCTGCCAATCCCTCCACTGGCCTCCATTCAGTGTCCTCCACCCCTCTCTGCCAATCCCTCCAGTGGCCTCCACTCAGTGTCCTCCACCCCTCTCTGCCAATCCCTCCACTGGCCTCCACTCAGTGTCCTCCACCCCTCTCTGTCATTCCCTCCACTGGTCTAGAATCAGTGTCCTCCACCACTCTCTGCCAATCCCTCCAGTGGCCTCCACTCAGTGTCCTCCACCCCTCTCTGCCAATCCCTCCACTGGCCTCCACTCAGTGTCCTCCACCCTTCTCTGCCAATCCCTCCACTGGTCTCCATTCAGTGTCCTCCACCCCTCTCTGCCAATCCCTCCACTGGCCTCCACTCAGTGTCCTCCACCCCTCTCTGCCAATCCCTCCACTGGCCTCCACTCAGTGTCCTCCACCCCTCTCTGCCAATCCCTCCACTGGCCTCCACTCAGTGTCCTCCACCCCTCTCTGCCAATCCCTCCACTGGCCTCCACTCAGTGTCCTCCACCCCTCTCTGCCAATCCCTCCACTGGCCTCCACTCAGTGTCCTCCACCCCTCTCTGCCAATCCCTCCACTGGCCTCCACTCAGTGTCCTCCACCCCTCTCTGCCAATCCCTCCACTGGTCTCCACTCAGTGTCCTCCACCCCTCTCTGCCAATCCCTCCACTGGCCTCCACTCAGTGTCCTCCACCCCTCTCTGCCAATCCCTCCACTGACCTCCACTCAGTGCCCTCCACCCCTCTCTGCCAATCCCTCCACTGACCTCCACTCATTATATATTCTTCAGATTTTTAACATATATTTGAAATGAATTCCAAAAATGTAGATTTGTATTTTTAAACACATTCAGTAAATTTGAAATGTATTTTTTTAAAATAATCTCTATGTATTTCCTAATAAAACGCATTTTAACATGCATTATATATACATATATATATTTTTTCTTTTTTTAAATATATTCTTCAGATAAAATTTTTACATATATTTGTAAATGCATTTCAAAAATGCAGATTTGTATTTTTAAAAAATATTTTTCATATATTTTGTAATAAAGAAAATGCATTTCAACATGCTATACATATAAAATATATATATATTTATATACATTTTTATATATACATTTTTTTTATATTCTTCAGACATATTTTTACATATATTTGAAAATGTATTCCAAAAATGTAGATTTGTATTTTTAAAGACATTCAGTATTTTTGAAAATGTATTTTTTGTAAATATTTTTCATATATTTTGTAATAAAAAACTCATTTCAACATGCAGTAAATATATATATATATAAATGTATATATATATTTGTTTTTTCTTTTTTTTTTATATATATTTTTCAGATAATATTTTTCATATATTTTGTAAAAAAAAAATGCATTTCAACATGCAATATAT
Organism: Staurois parvus; assembly: GCF_062004578.1. NCBI lineage: Eukaryota > Metazoa > Chordata > Amphibia > Anura > Ranidae > Staurois > Staurois parvus. The sequence continues at coordinate 205,937 of NW_028319846.1, forward strand.
ATATATATATATATATATATATATATAAATATTTTAAAAATATATATATTTTATATACATTTTTATATATACATTTTTTTTATATTCTTCAGATATATTTTTACATATATTTGAAAATGTATTCCAAAAATGTAGATTTGTATTTTTAGACATTCGGTATATTTGAAAATGTATTTTTTGTAAATATTTTTCAGATATTTTTAATAAAAAACGCATTTCAACATGCAGTAAATATATATATAAATGTGTATATATATATTTTTTTTTATTTTTTTTTTTTTATATATTCTTCAGATAATATTTTTACATATATTTGAAATGTATTTTTTAAAAATATTTTATATATATTTTGTAATTAAAAAAACGCATTTCAGCACGCAGTCTATATATTTATTTATTGAAATATATTGATTGCGGCCAAAATTGTAGCCTTTCACATAGATGTCAATATATTTGGGAAGAATATTTTTAAAATATAAAAATATAAAAAAAATATTTTTTTTTTCCAACTCGTAAAACTCACGTCGGCCATCTTGCGGCGTCGATTTTTAAAAAGTTTCACAATGTAGTTCAGGTCGACTTTCTGTGTTTTGCTTCCATTTTTTTTTCTCAGCAGCGGCGGCGGGTTTTGCCCGGCAGCAGAACAGAGACGTCTCCGGGGGATGGAGATTACGTTCCAAAGCCTCGCCAGACTCACGCCTGATCCTTCTCTCTCGTTCACGAGCCGGTGTTGCGGCCGACTCCCCAGTGGCGAGATCGAATTTTTTTGGTCGCCGAATATAGTAACTCCCACATCCATTTTCCTGAGAAGTCGTCTCCCGCCGCGGGGGCTCTGCTGCCCCAAATGCATGAATTAGCACCTAGTTATTGTGAAAGACGGAAATTTCCTGGGAATTTATCTCCCGTCTACCTTCACACCTGAGATTACCGAGATATATATATACTGCATTGCTGGAAGTATTGGCCCCGCCCCCTCCACATCATGTGATCCAGGTGTTCCAATCCCCTCCACATCATGTGATCCAGGTGTTCCAATCCCCTCCATATCATGTGATTCCGGTGTTCCAATCCCATCCCAATCATGTGATTCAGGTGTTCCAATCCCCTCCATATCATGTGATTCCGGTGTTCCAATCCCCTCCATGTCACGTGATTCAGGTGTTCCAATCCCATCCCAATCATGTGATTCAGGTGTTCCAATCCCCTCCATATCATGTGATTCAGGTGTTCCAATCCCCTCCCTATCATGTGATTCAGGTGTTCCAATCCCCTCCATGTCATGTGATTCAGGTGTTCCAAACCCCTCCCAATCATGTGATTCAGGTGTTCCAATCCCCTCCATATCATGTGATTCAGGTGTTCCAATCCCCGCCATATCATGTGATTCAGGTGTTCCAATCCCCTCCATATCATGTGATTCAGGTGCTCCAATCCCCTCCCAATCATGTGATTCAGGTGTTCCAATCCCCTCCATATCATGTGATTCAGGTGTTCCAATCCCCTCCATATCATGTGATTCAGGTGTTCCAATCCCCTCCATATCATGTGATTCAGGTGCTCCAATCCCCTCCATGGACACAGGTGTATACAATCAAGCCCCTAGGCATGCAGACGGCTTCTACAAACATCGGTGAAAGAATGGGTCGCTCTCAGGAGCTCAGTGACTCCAAGCGTGGTCCCGTGATAGGTGGCCACCTGGGCAATAAGTCCATCCGTGACATTTCCTGGCTACTAAATATTCCACGCTCAACTGTTAGTGGGATTATAACAAAGTGGAAACAACTGGGAACAGCAGCCACTCAGCCACCAAGTGGTAGGCCACGTCACATGACAGGGCGGGGTCAGCGCATGCTGAAGCGCACAGTGCGCAGAAGTCACCAACTGTCTGCAGAGTCAATAGCTAAAGACCTCCAAACTTGGTGTGGCCTTCAGATGAGCCCAACAACAGTGTGTAGAGAGCTTCATGGAATGGGATTCCATGGCCGAGCAGCTGCATCCAAGCCTTCCATCACCAAGTGCAATGCAAAGCGTCAGATGACGTGGTGTAAAGCACGCCGCCACTGGACTATAGAGCAGAGGAGGCGTGTTCTCTGGAGTGACCAATCACGCTTTTCTGTCTGGCAATCCGAAGACCGGGTCTGGGTTTGGCGGTGGCCAGGAGAACAGTACTTGCCTGACTGCATTGTGCCAAGTGTAAAGTTTGGTGGAGGGGGGATTATGTTATGTTTAGTATCTGGAGGGACCAATCACGCTTCTCTGTCTGGCAATCTGATGGACATGTCTGGGTTTGGTGGTTGCCAAATACTGTTGTTTGACTCTATTGTATTCTTTTATTTTCTAGTCCATTATTTTCTATTTTTTTTTATTCTATTCTTTTATATTCCATTCTATTCTGTTTTACTGTTTTTCTATCCTTTTATTTTCTAGTCTAATCTTTTATATTCTAGTCCTTTATTTTTTTTCTATTTTACTCTATATTTTTTATTTTCTATTCTATTCTGTTCTGTTTTACTCTATTCTATTCTTTTATTTTCTAGTCCATTATTTTCTATTTTTTTTTATTCTATTTTATTCTATATTTTTATATTCCATTCTATTCTGTTTTACTGTTGTTTTTTCTTTTATTTTCTAGTCTAATCTTTTCTATTCAAGTCCTTTATTTTTTTCTGTTTTATTCTATATTTATATTTTCTATTCTATTCTTTTCTTTTTTACTCTATTCTATTTTATTCTTTTATTTTCTTGTCCATTATTTTCTATTTTTTTATTATATTTTATTATATTCTTTTATATTCCATTCTATTCTGTTTTTCTCTATTCTATTCTTTTATTTTCTAGTCCATTATTTTCTATTTTTTTATTATATTTTATTATATTCTTTTATATTCCATTCTATTCTGTTTTTCTCTATTCTATTCTTTTATTTTCTAGTCCATTATTTTCTATTTTTTTATTATATTTTATTATATTCTTTTATATTCCATTCTATTCTGTTTTTCTCTATTCTATTCTTTTATATTCTAGTCCATTATTTTCTATTTTTTTATTATATTTTATTATATTCTTTTATATTCCATTCTATTCTGTTTTTCTCTATTCTATTCTTTTATTTTCTAGTCCATTATTTTCTATTTTTTTATTATATTTTATTATATTCTTTTATATTCCATTCTATTCTGCTTTTCTCTATTCTATTCTTTTATTTTCTAGTCCATTATTTTCTATTTTTTTATTCTATTTTATTATATTCTTTTATATTCCATTCTATTCTGTTTTTCTCTATTCTATTCTTTTATTTTCTAGTCCATTATTTTCTATTTTTTTATTATATTTTATTATATTCTTTTATATTCCATTCTATTCTGTTTTTCTCTATTCTATTCTTTTATTTTCTAGTCCATTATTTTCTATTTTTTTTTTTCATTCTATTCTATTCTTTTGGAAATTCGAGTTTTCAGAAGACAGCTATATTCGTTCGTTGAAGGAAATCCGCCTTAGTCCGCAATGTGTTTATATTTTAGAAAATGTTGGATTCGTTTCAATCCATCGCTATTGTCATTCAGAAATTCGCAAAAAACGAACGCTTTGGACCGCCCGCGTCTGGCAACCAAGACCGCCCGAGCCTCCCCGGGTGTAAAATAAAAGGCTCGTTGTAAATAATTATTTAATATAATTGAATTTATATATTTATATATTTTTTTAAAATGTATTTTATTTATTTATTTATTTATTTATTATTATTTATTATTTATTTTATTTTATTTTATTTATTATTTATTTTATTTTATTTATATATATAAATTTCCCGGCTCAGATTTCGGCGGCGGTCGCGTCTTCAGGTAAATTGGGGAAACCTCCTGGTAGCCGGTATCAGGCCGGCGCTCTCAGGGGCACGCAATTCCCAAATCAGATTGTTAGAAATAACACGGTTACCCCGGAGCAGACGCATTAGTGACCCCACCGGCTGGAACAGATTGCCCCCCCCCCCCCTGCGCTTTCCTCGCCCGTCACAGGACACCCATTCAGGAATTCTTCAGATGACTATCAAGACGTTCCTTGTGTTCGCACTCCTTCAGGTTCAGCCAAAAGTCCTCTGGCAACGGCGTGGAAATTGCGCGGGGGGGGGGGGAATGGGTGGAAAAGGCCGCCGCGGTGTCAATATTTTTAAAACAGACGGCGGGGGGGGGGTATTAGAAATACAAATTAAGATGAAGAGGGGCGGAGCTGGGGACCCGAGAAATGTAACTCCGTATTTGTCAGGAGGACGCGGCCTGAGAAGGCCAACGAGGAATCTCTTGTGATTGTCCTCCACGCCGCCGGTTCTCAACCACCCGGGGCCCGGCCTGTTCTTCCAAAAACCTGAAAGGCTCCAATATTTAACAAAAAAAAAAAGAAAAAGTTTATACCGGTACAAGTGCGGAAACGCAAAAATAGATCATGAAGATGGAGAAAAGGTTCAAGAATAGGAATTCCTCTGGTTTGAAGAACCCTAGCTTGACCTTTCATGGACCCAAAATAATTGACTACATGGGAAAATGGGAGAAAAAAAAAAAAATTTTACTAGTCCGACCCGGTCTTCCATCCAGCCCAACGTTCTCCGTCCACGCGCTGATCCCATTCCGCCATTTTGGAAAGACGTCTGTACTAGGAAGGGGCAGACTCCTCCTCTCTCCCCTATATATCTTCTATGTATACTATATTGCCAGAAGTATTGGCCCCGCCCTCCCAATCATGTGATTCAGGTGCTCCAATCCCCTCCATGGACACAGGTGTATATAATCAAGCCCCTAGGCATGCAGAAAGCCAGTTTGGGGCGTTCTGGTGAGGAGACAACGACCAGCTCCCATGGTTGCTGGCTCTAGAACCAGCAACCATGGGAGCTGGTTGTTGTGTCCTCACCAGAACGCCCCAAACTGGCTCTTCCATGTCTTCATGGACCTTGCTTGGTGCGCAGTCATGTTCTAGAACCAGCAACCATGGGAGCTGGTTGTTGTGTCCCCATCAGAACACCCCAAACTGGCTCTTCCATGTCTTCATGGACCTTGCTTGGTGCGCAGTCATGTTCTAGAACCAGCAACCATGGGAGCTGGTTGTTTTCTCCTCATCAGAACGCCCCAAACTGGCTCCTCCATGCCTTCATGGACCTTGCTTGGTGCACTGGTGTGCAGTCATGCTCTAGAACCAGCAATCATGGGAGCTGGTTGTTGTCTCCTCATCAGAACGCCCCAAACTGGCTCCTCCATGCCTTCATGGACCTTGCTTGGTGCACTGGTGTGCAGTCATGCTCTAGAACCAGCAACCATGGGAGCTGGTTGTTGTCTCCTCACCAGAACGCCCCAAACTGGCTCCTCCATGCCTTCATGGACCTTGCTTGGTGCACTGGTGTGCAGTCATGCTCTAGAAGCAGCAACCATGGGAGCTGGCTGTTGTCTCCTCACCAGAACGCCCCAAACTTGCTCCTCCATGTCTTTATGGACCGTGCACTGGTGCACAGTCATGTTCTAGAAGCAGCAACCACGGGAGCTGGTTGTTGTCTCCTCACCAGAACGCCCCAAACTGGCTCTGCGATGTCTTCATGGACCTTGCTTGGTGCACTGGTGCGCAGTCATGTTCTACAAGCAGCAACCATGGTAGCTGGTTGTCTCCTCACCAGAACGCCCCAAACTGGCTCCTCCATGCCTTCATGGACCTTGCTTGGTGCGCTGGTGCGCAGTCATGTTCTAGAACCAGCAACCATGGGAGCTGGTTGTTGTCCCCTCACCAGAACGCCCCAAACTGGCTCCTCCATGTCTTTATGGACCTTGCTTGGTGCACTGGTGTGCAGTCATGTTCTAGAACCAGCAACCATGGGAGCTGATTGTTGTCTCTTCACCAGAACACCCCAAACTGGCTCCTCCATGTCTTCATGGACCTTGCTTGGTGCGCAGTCATGTTCTAGAAGCAGCAACCATGGGAGCTGGTTGTTGTCTCCTCACCAGAACGCCCCTAACTGGCTCCTCCATGCCTTCATGGACCTTGCTTGGTGCACTGGTGCGCAGTCATGTTCTAGAACCAGCAACCATGGGAGCTGGTTGTTGTCTCCTCACCAGAACGCCCCAAACTGGCTCCTCCATGCCTTCATGGACCTTGCTTGGTGCACTGGTGTGCAGTCATGCTCTAGAAGCAGCAACCATGGTAGCTGGTTGTCTCCTCACCAGAACGCCCCAAACTTGCTCCTCCATGTCTTTATGGACCGTGCACTGGTGCACAGTCATGTTCTAGAAGCAGCAACCACGGGAGCTGGTTGTTGTCTCCTCACCAGAACTCCCCAAACTGGCTCTGCGATGTCTTCATGGACCTTGCTTGGTGCACTGGTGCGCAGTCATGTTCTACAAGCAGCAACCATGGTAGCTGGTTGTCTCCTCACCAGAACGCCCCAAACTGGCTCCTCCATGCCTTCATGGACCTTGCTTGGTGCGCTGGTGCGCAGTCATGTTCTAGAACCAGCAACCATGGGAGCTGGTTGTTGTCCCTTCACCAGAACGCCCCAAACTGGCTCCTCCATGTCTTTATGGACCTTGCTTGGTGCACTGGTGTGCAGTCATGTTCTAGAACCAGCAACCATGGGAGCTGGTTGTTGTCTCCTCACCAGAACGCCCCAAACTGGCTCCTCCATGCCTTCATGGACCTTGCTTGGTGCACTGGTGTGCAGTCATGCTCTAGAACCAGCAACCATGGGAGCTGGTTGTTGTCTCCTCATCAGAACCCCCCAAACTGGCTCCTCCATGTCTTTATGGACCTTGCTTGGTGCACTGGTGAGCAGTCATGTTCTAGAAGCAGCAACCATGGGAGCTGGCTGTTGACTCCTCACCAGAACGCCCCAAACTTGCTCCTCCATGTCTTTATGGACCTTGCTTGGTGCACTGGTGTGCAGTCATGTTCTAGAACCAGCAACCATGGGAGCTGGTTGTTGTCTCCTCACCAGAACGCCCCAAACTGGCTCCTCCATGCCTTCATGGACCTTGCTTGGTGCACTGGTGTGCAGTCATGCTCTAGAACCAGCAACCATGGGAGCTGGTTGTTGTCTCCTCATCAGAACGCCCCAAACTGGCTCCTCCATGTCTTTATGGACCTTGCTTGGTGCACTGGTGTGCAGTCATGTTCTAGAACCAGCAACCATGGGAGCTGGTTGTTGTCTCCTCACCAGAACGCCCCAAATTGGCTCCTCCATGCCTTCATGGACCTTGCTTGGTGCGCTGGTGCGCAGTCATGTTCTAGAACCAGCAACCATGGGAGCTGGTTGTTGTCTCCTCACCAGAACACCCCAAACTGGCTCCTCCATGTCTTCATGGACCTTGCTTGGTGCGCAGTCATGTTCTAGAACCAGCAACCATGGGAGCTGGTTGTTGTCCCCTCACCAGAACGCCCCAAACTTGCTCCTCCATGTCTTTATGGACCTTGCTTGGTGCACTGGTGTGCAGTCATGTTCTAGAACCAGCAACCATGGGAGCTGGTTGTTGTCTCCTCACCAGAACGCCCCAAACTGGCTCCTCCATGCCTTCATGGACCTTGCTTGGTGCACTGGTGTGCAGTCATGCTCTAGAAGCAGCAACCATGGGAGCTGGCTGTTGTCTCCTCACCAGAACGCCCCAAACTTGCTCCTCCATGCCTTCATGGACCTTGCTTGGTGCACTGGTGCACAGTCATGTTCTAGAAGCAGCAACCACGGGAGCTGGTTGTTGTCTCCTCACCAGAACGCCCCAAACTGGCTCTGCGATGTCTTCATGGACCTTGCTTGGTGCACTGGTGCGCAGTCATGTTCTACAAGCAGCAACCATGGTAGCTGGTTGTCTCCTCACCAGAACGCCCCAAACTGGCTCCTCCATGCCTTCATGGACCTTGCTTGGTGCGCTGGTGCGCAGTCATGTTCTAGAACCAGCAACCATGGGAGCTGGTTGTTGTCCCCTCACCAGAACGCCCCAAACTGGCTCCTCCATGTCTTTATGGACCTTGCTTGGTGCACTGGTGTGCAGTCATGTTCTAGAACCAGCAACCATGGGAGCTGATTGTTGTCTCTTCACCAGAACACCCCAAACTGGCTCCTCCATGTCTTCATGGACCTTGCTTGGTGCGCAGTCATGTTCTAGAAGCAGCAACCATGGGAGCTGGTTGTTGTCTCCTCACCAGAACGCCCCTAACTGGCTCCTCCATGCCTTCATGGACCTTGCTTGGTGCACTGGTGCGCAGTCATGTTCTAGAACCAGCAACCATGGGAGCTGGTTGTTGTCTCCTCACCAGAACGCCCCAAACTGGCTCCTCCATGCCTTCATGGACCTTGCTTGGTGCACTGGTGTGCAGTCATGCTCTAGAAGCAGCAACCATGGTAGCTGGTTGTCTCCTCACCAGAACGCCCCAAACTTGCTCCTCCATGTCTTTATGGACCGTGCACTGGTGCACAGTCATGTTCTAGAAGCAGCAACCACGGGAGCTGGTTGTTGTCTCCTCACCAGAACTCCCCAAACTGGCTCTGCGATGTCTTCATGGACCTTGCTTGGTGCACTGGTGCGCAGTCATGTTCTACAAGCAGCAACCATGGTAGCTGGTTGTCTCCTCACCAGAACGCCCCAAACTGGCTCCTCCATGCCTTCATGGACCTTGCTTGGTGCGCTGGTGCGCAGTCATGTTCTAGAACCAGCAACCATGGGAGCTGGTTGTTGTCCCTTCACCAGAACGCCCCAAACTGGCTCCTCCATGTCTTTATGGACCTTGCTTGGTGCACTGGTGTGCAGTCATGTTCTAGAACCAGCAACCATGGGAGCTGGCTGTTGTCTCCTCACCAGAACGCCCCAAACTTGCTCCTCCATGTCTTTATGGACCTTGCTTGGTGCACTGGTGAGCAGTCATGTTCTAGAAGCAGCAACCATGGGAGCTGGCTGTTGTCTCCTCACCAGAACGCCCCAAACTTGCTCCTCCATGTCTTTATGGACCTTGCTTGGTGCACTGGAGTGCAGTCATGTTCTAGAACCAGCAACCATGGGAGCTGGTTGTTGTCTCCTCACCAGAACGCCCCAAACTGGCTCCTCCATGCCTTCATGGACCTTGCTTGGTGCACTGGTGTGCAGTCATGCTCTAGAACCAGCAACCATGGGAGCTGGTTGTTGTCTCCTCATCAGAACGCCCCAAACTGGCTCCTCCATGTCTTTATGGACCTTGCTTGGTGCACTGGTGTGCAGTCATGTTCTAGAACCAGCAACCATGGGAGCTGGTTGTTGTCTCCTCACCAGAACGCCCCAAACTGGCTCCTCCATGCCTTCATGGACCTTGCTTGGTGCGCTGGTGCGCAGTCATGTTCTAGAACCAGCAACCATGGGAGCTGGTTGTTGTCTCCTCACCAGAACACCCCAAACTGGCTCCTCCATGTCTTCATGGACCTTGCTTGGTGCGCAGTCATGTTCTAGAACCAGTAACCATGGGAGCTGGTTGTTGTCCCCTCACCAGAACGCCCCAAACTTGCTCCTCCATGTCTTTATGGACCTTGCTTGGTGCACTGGTGTGCAGTCATGCTCTAGAACCAGCAACCATGGGAGCTGGTTGTTGTCTCCTCACCAGAACGCCCCAAACTGGCTCCTCCATGCCTTCATGGACCTTGCTTGGTGCACTGGTGTGCAGTCATGTTCTAGAACCAGCAACCATGGGAGCTGGTTGTTGTCTCCTCACCAGAACGCCCCAAACTGGCTCCTCCATGCCTTCATGGACCTTGCTTGGTGCACTGGTGTGCAGTCATGCTCTAGAACCAGCAACCATGGGAGCTGGTTGTTGTCTCCTCATCAGAACGCCCTAAACTGGCTCCTCCATGTCTTTATGGACCTTGCTTGGTGCACTGGTAAGCAGTCATGTTCTAGAAGCAGCAACCATGGGAGCTGGCTGTTGTCTCCTCACCAGAACGCCCCAAACTTGCTCCTCCATGTCTTTATGGACCGTGCACTGGTGCACAGTCATGTTCTAGAAGCAGCAACCATGGGAGCTGGTTGTTGTCTCCTCACCAGAACGCCCCAAACTAGCTCTGCGATGTCTTCATGGACCTTGCTTGGTGCACTGGTGCGCAGTCATGTTCTACAAGCAGCAACCATGGTAGCTGGTTGTCTCCTCACCAGAACGCCCCAAACTGGCTCCTCCATGCCTTCATGGACCTTGCTTGGTGCGCTGGTGCGCAGTCATGTTCTATAACCAGCAACCATGGGAGCTGGTTGTTGTCTCCTCACCAGAACACCCAAAACTGGCTCCTCCATGTCTTCATGGACCTTGCTTGGTGCGCAGTCATGTTCTAGAACCAGCAACCATGAGAGCTGGTTGTTGTCTCCTCACCAGAACGCCCCTAACTGGCTCCTCCATGCCTTCATGGACCTTTCTTGGTGCCCTGGTGCGCAGTCATGTTCTAGAAGCAGCAACCATGGGAGCTGGTTGTTGTCTCCTCACCAGAACGCCCCAAACTGGCTCCTCCATGCCTTCATGGACCTTGCTTGGTGCACTGGTGTGCAGTCATGCTCTAGAACCAGCAACCATGGGAGCTGGTTGTTGTCTCCTCACCAGAACGCCCCAAACTGGCTCCTCCATGCCTTCATGGACCTTGCTTGGTGCACTGGTGTGCAGTCATGCTCTAGAAGCAGCAACCATGGGAGCTGGCTGTTGTCTCCTCACCAGAACGCCCCAAACTTGCTCCTCCATGCCTTCATGGACCTTGCTTGGTGCACTGGTGCACAGTCATGTTCTAGAAGCAGCAACCACGGGAGCTGGTTGTTGTCTCCTCACCAGAACGCCCCAAACTGGCTCTGCGATGTCTTCATGGACCTTGCTTGGTGCACTGGTGCGCAGTCATGTTCTACAAGCAGCAACCATGGTAGCTGGTTGTCTCCTCACCAGAACGCCCCAAACTGGCTCCTCCATGCCTTCATGGACCTTGCTTGGTGCGCTGGTGCGCAGTCATGTTCTAGAACCAGCAACCATGGGAGCTGGTTGTTGTCCCCTCACCAGAACGCCCCAAACTGGCTCCTCCATGTCTTTATGGACCTTGCTTGGTGCACTGGTGTGCAGTCATGTTCTAGAACCAGCAACCATGGGAGCTGATTGTTGTCTCTTCACCAGAACACCCCAAACTGGCTCCTCCATGTCTTCATGGACCTTGCTTGGTGCGCAGTCATGTTCTAGAAGCAGCAACCATGGGAGCTGGTTGTTGTCTCCTCACCAGAACGCCCCTAACTGGCTCCTCCATGCCTTCATGGACCTTGCTTGGTGCCCTGGTGCGCAGTCATGTTCTAGAACCAGCAACCATGGGAGCTGGTTGTTGTCTCCTCACCAGAACGCCTCAAACTGGCTCCTCCATGCCTTCATGGACCTTGCTTGGTGCACTGGTGTGCAGTCATGCTCTAGAAGCAGCAACCATGGTAGCTGGTTGTCTCCTCACCAGAACGCCCCAAACTTGCTCCTCCATGTCTTTATGGACCGTGCACTGGTGCACAGTCATGTTCTAGAAGCAGCAACCACGGGAGCTGGTTGTTGTCTCCTCACCAGAACTCCCCAAACTGGCTCTGCGATGTCTTCATGGACCTTGCTTGGTGCACTGGTGCGCAGTCATGTTCTACAAGCAGCAACCATGGTAGCTGGTTGTCTCCTCACCAGAACGCCCCAAACTGGCTCCTCCATGCCTTCATGGACCTTGCTTGGTGCGCTGGTGCGCAGTCATGTTCTAGAACCAGCAACCATGGGAGCTGGTTGTTGTCCCTTCACCAGAACGCCCCAAACTGGCTCCTCCATGTCTTTATGGACCTTGCTTGGTGCACTGGTGTGCAGTCATGTTCTAGAACCAGCAACCATGGGAGCTGGTTGTTGTCCCTTCACCAGAACGCCCCAAACTGGCTCCTCCATGTCTTTATGGACCTTGCTTGGTGCACTGGTGTGCAGTCATGCTCTAGAACCAGCAACCATGGGAGCTGGTTGTTGTCTCCTCATCAGAACCCCCCAAACTGGCTCCTCCATGTCTTTATGGACCTTGCTTGGTGCACTGGTGAGCAGTCATGTTCTAGAAGCAGCAACCATGGGAGCTGGCTGTTGTCTCCTCACCAGAACGCCCCAAACTTGCTCCTCCATGTCTTTATGGACCTTGCTTGGTGCACTGGTGTGCAGTCATGTTCTAGAACCAGCAACCATGGGAGCTGGTTGTTGTCTCCTCACCAGAACGCCCCAAACTGGCTCCTCCATGCCTTCATGGACCTTGCTTGGTGCACTGGTGTGCAGTCATGCTCTAGAACCAGCAACCATGGGAGCTGGTTGTTGTCTCCTCATCAGAACGCCCCAAACTGGCTCCTCCATGTCTTTATGGACCTTGCTTGGTGCACTGGTGTGCAGTCATGTTCTAGAACCAGCAACCATGGGAGCTGGTTGTTGTCTCCTCACCAGAACGCCCCAAACTGGCTCCTCCATGCCTTCATGGACCTTGCTTGGTGCGCTGGTGCGCAGTCATGTTCTAGAACCAGCAACCATGGGAGCTGGTTGTTGTCTCCTCACCAGAACACCCCAAACTGGCTCCTCCATGTCTTCATTGACCTTGCTTGGTGCGCAGTCATGTTCTAGAACCAGCAACCATGGGAGCTGGTTGTTGTCCCCTCACCAGAACGCCCCAAACTTGCTCCTCCATGTCTTTATGGTCCTTGCTTGGTGCACTGGTGTGCAGTCATGTTCTAGAACCAGCAACCATGGGAGCTGGTTGTTGTCTCCTCACCAGAACGCCCCAAACTGGCTCCTCCATGCCTTCATGGACCTTGCTTGGTGCACTGGTGTGCAGTCATGTTCTAGAACCAGCAACCATGGGAGCTGGTTGTTGTCTCCTCACCAGAACGCCCCAAACTGGCTCCTCCATGCCTTCATGGACCTTGCTTGGTGCACTGGTGTGCAGTCATGCTCTAGAACCAGCAACCATGGGAGCTGGTTGTTGTCTCCTCATCAGAATGCCCTAAACTGGCTCCTCCATGTCTTTATGGACCTTGCTTGGTGCACTGGTAAGCAGTCATGTTCTAGAAGCAGCAACCATGGGAGCTGGCTGTTGTCTCCTCACCAGAACGCCCCAAACTTGCTCCTCCATGTCTTTATGGACCTTGCTTGGTGCGCTGGTGCGCAGTCATGTTCTAGAACCAGCAACCATGGGAGCTGGTTGTTGTCTCCTCACCAGAACACCCAAAACTGGCTCTGCGATGTCTTCATGGACCTTGCTTGGTGCACTGGTGCGCAGTCATGTTCTACAAGCAGCAACCATGGTAGCTGGTTGTCTCCTCACCAGAACGCCCCAAACTGGCTCCTCCATGCCTTCATGGACCTTGCTTGGTGCGCTGGTGCGCAGTCATGTTCTAGAACCAGCAACCATGGGAGCTGGTTGTTGTCTCCTCACCAGAACGCCCCTAACTGGCTCCTCCATGCCTTCATGGACCTTTCTTGGTGCCCTGGTGCGCAGTCATGTTCTAGAAGCAGCAACCATGGGAGCTGGTTGTTGTCTCCTCACCAGAACGCCCCAAACTGGCTCCTCCATGTCTTTATGGACCTTGCTTGGTGCCCTGGTGCGCAGTCATGTTCTAGAAGCAGCAACCATGGGAGCTGGTTGTTGTCTCCTCACCAGAACGCCCCAAACTGGCTCCTCCATGCCTTCATGGACCTTGCTTGGTGCACTGGTGTGCAGTCATGCTCTAGAAGCAGCAACCATGGTAGCTGGTTGTCTCCTCACCAGAACGCCCCAAACTTGCTCCTCCATGTCTTTATGGACCGTGCACTGGTGCACAGTCATGTTCTAGAAGCAGCAACCACGGGAGCTGGTTGTTGTCTCCTCACCAGAACTCCCCAAACTGGCTCTGCGATGTCTTCATGGACCTTGCTTGGTGCACTGGTGCGCAGTCATGTTCTACAAGCAGCAACCATGGTATCTGGTTGTCTCCTCACCAGAACGCCCCAAACTGGCTCCTCCATGCCTTCATGGACCTTGCTTGGTGCGCTGGTGCGCAGTCATGTTCTAGAACCAGCAACCATGGGAGCTGGTTGTTGTCCCTTCACCAGAACGCCCCAAACTGGCTCCTCCATGTCTTTATGGACCTTGCTTGGTGCACTGGTGTGCAGTCATGTTCTAGAACCAGCAACCATGGGAGCTGGTTGTTGTCTCCTCACCAGAACGCCCCAAACTGGCTCCTCCATGCCTTCATGGACCTTGCTTGGTGCACTGGTGTGCAGTCATGCTCTAGAACCAGCAACCATGGGAGCTGGTTGTTGTCTCCTCATCAGAACCCCCCAAACTGGCTCCTCCATGTCTTTATGGACCTTGCTTGGTGCACTGGTGAGCAGTCATGTTCTAGAAGCAGCAACCATGGGAGCTGGCTGTTGTCTCCTCACCAGAACGCCCCAAACTTGCTCCTCCATGTCTTTATGGACCTTGCTTGGTGCACTGGTGTGCAGTCATGTTCTAGAACCCGCAACCATGGGAGCTGGTTGTTGTCTCCTCACCAGAACGCCCCAAACTGGCTCCTCCATGCCTTCATGGACCTTGCTTGGTGCACTGGTGTGCAGTCATGCTCTAGAACCAGCAACCATGGGAGCTGGTTGTTGTCTCCTCATCAGAACGCCCCAAACTGGCTCCTCCATGTCTTTATGGACCTTGCTTGGTGCACTGGTGTGCAGTCATGTTCTAGAACCAGCAACCATGGGAGCTGGTTGTTGTCTCCTCACCAGAACGCCCCAAACTGGCTCCTCCATGCCTTCATGGACCTTGCTTGGTGCGCTGGTGCGCAGTCATGTTCTAGAACCAGCAACCATGGGAGCTGGTTGTTGTCTCCTCACCAGAACACCCCAAACTGGCTCCTCCATGTCTTCATGGACCTTGCTTGGTGCGCAGTCATGTTCTAGAACCAGCAACCATGGGAGCTGGTTGTTGTCCCCTCACCAGAACGCCCCAAACTTGCTCCTCCATGTCTTTATGGACCTTGCTTGGTGCACTGGTGTGCAGTCATGTTCTAGAACCAGCAACCATGGGAGCTGGTTGTTGTCTCCTCACCAGAACGCCCCAAACTGGCTCCTCCATGCCTTCATGGACCTTGCTTGGTGCACTGGTGTGCAGTCATGTTCTAGAACCAGCAACCATGGGAGCTGGTTGTTGTCTCCTCACCAGAACGCCCCAAACTGGCTCCTCCATGCCTTCATGGACCTTGCTTGGTGCACTGGTGTGCAGTCATGCTCTAGAACCAGCAACCATGGGAGCTGGTTGTTGTATCCTCATCAGAACGCCCTAAACTGGCTCCTCCATGTCTTTATGGACCTTGCTTGGTGCACTGGTAAGCAGTCATGTTCTAGAAGCAGCAACCATGGGAGCTGGCTGTTGTCTCCTCACCAGAACGCCCCAAACTTGCTCCTCCATGTCTTCATGGACCGTGCACTGGTGCACAGTCATGTTCTAGAAGCAGCAACCATGGGAGCTGGTTGTTGTCTCCTCACCAGAACGCCCAAAACTGGCTCTGCGATGTCTTCATGGACCTTGCTTGGTGCACTGGTGCGCAGTCATGTTCTACAAGCAGCAACCATGGTAGCTGGTTGTCTCCTCACCAGAACGCCCCAAACTGGCTCCTCCATGCCTTCATGGACCTTGCTTGGTGCGCTGGTGCGCAGTCATGTTCTAGAACCAGCAACCATGGGAGCTGGTTGTTGTCTCCTCACCAGAACGCCCCTAACTGGCTCCTCCATGCCTTCATGGACCTTTCTTGGTGCCCTGGTGCGCAGTCATGTTCTAGAAGCAGCAACCATGGGAGCTGGTTGTTGTCTCCTCACCAGAACGCCCCAAACTGGCTCCTCCATGTCTTTATGGACCTTGCTTGGTGCCCTGGTGCGCAGTCATGTTCTAGAACCAGCAACCATGGGAGCTGGTTGTTGTCTCCTCACCAGAACGCCCCAAACTGGCTCCTCCATGTCTTTATGGACCTTTCTTGGTGCCCTGGTGTGCAGTCATGTTCTACAACCAGCAACCATGGGAGCTGGTTGTTGTCTCCTCACCAGAACGCCCCGAATTTGTATTTGTGAGCTCTACTACATTCGATATTCCTAAAATAATGAAATCCGCCAACATTTCTCGAAAACAATTTCTATTGCACCGTGTAGACACACGGTTAGGTATCTGCATTACCCTTCCACTCGAAACCTGGATGACCGGAGCTGAAATATCGCCTGGTTCTCCAGAGACCATCGTGGTCAAAGCTGATAAATGCGTGTGGATGGAATCTGAGTAATGCCGAGCTGATATTTTGCATTATGGAAAAGTTCTCCAACAGGAGAGCCCTCAAACTGTCTAGCTACAGAAAAAGTCGTTCCTCCCCCCTCCCCGTCCTCCCCGTCCTCTCGTTCTCTCTCTCTCTCTGTCTCTGTCTTGCCTCAGGTCTGAATTTCAACAAGACAATTGCACCTTAGTAAGAAGGAGAGATAGATGGAGTGAAAATGATATGCGCAGCAAACGTGTACGTGAAAGGGAGAGAGTCTGCGAGGTGGCTGGAGGGCTCGGGTTTCTCTGAGAAATATCAGGGCCTATTGATAGATGGAGGGGAGGAAAGCCAAGTCTTGAATAAAATGGGGTGATAATTTCAGGCAGCTGGGGAGTGGATTAGAACAGCAAGGTGCTAATCGAATGCAGTGTAAAGACTGGAACACGGAGGGGGGGGAGAGGAACATACGAGAGGAGCGAAGGAGCTTGGGGAAGGCCAAGGCTGGAAATTCTACGCTCCGGGAGGAAAAAAAAAAAAAGAACCTCAAGAAAGATGGCTTTTCAGAAGACTGATGGGTAGCAGACGTGAGGACTCCGCCGAGATGTTAGAAAATGCCTGCAACGGAATTGGCCAAAGGCACCGAAGTCAATTTTCGTGGAGATGAGGTGCTCATGGTGGGTTCCAACCACAACGTCTGATAGGCCCGTTTCTCACCTCTGGCTGGGGGGGGGGGGGAAAGGACTTCAGAACGTAGTAATGACGTTGTTACGGTCCGGATTTTCAGAAAAAGGAATTCCAAGAGCGGGAGGAAAGGTGCGACTGCTTACCCCGCCTCGTTTCTGTCCGAACGTTAAAAACCAAACGTGTTTCGGTCGGGGTCAAAGCTTCGGTTGGATCGAAAAATTTGATCCTTGCTTGTGAAGGCTTCGGCCAATCTTGCTTGAAGTTGTGGCAAACTCCGATTAGGCGTAAGGGGAAGGGGGCAAATCTTGTTATCCGGCTCTAGCCAACTGTAGGCCTCATGAGAAGCCATGGAGGACGTCAACCAACGCCAACAAATAAATAAATAATTAACATTTCATTGCCGGCTCTCCCGGAGCGCACACCGACAATATGGCTGCCTTTTTTATGGAAGTGGGGGGGGGGGGGGGGCGGGATTATCTAGTCCTTCAAATTAGCTCTTGAGACCTAGCTGACCGGGGGGGGGGAAGCCTGTGTTGGGTAGGTGCAGAGGGGTGTGGTAGGCAGTAAGCACACGGAGCCCCGATTTGCCAAAACAATATATAAATGGTAAGACGGCACCAACAGGCCCGGCAGGGAGGGTGGCACGATCCCTTGTTAAAGGTCGACCTTTAACAAGGGAGCCCCCAGATCCTGCCCCCCCCCCACATGAATGATTTGGTTGTGGGGGTCTGCGGGGGGGGGACTTATCGGAATCTGGAAGCCCCCTTTAACAAGAGAACCCCCAGATCCTGCCCCCCTATGTGAATAATTTGGTTGTGGGGGTCTGAGGGGGGGGTGACTTATCAGAATCTGGAAGCCCCTTTTAACAAGAGAGCCCCCAAATACTGCCCCCTACGTGAATTTTCTGGTTGTGGGGGTCTGCGGGGGGGGGGGGTGACGCTTTAGAATCTAGGAGCCCCCTTTAACAAGAGAGCCCCCAGATTCTGCCCCCCCCACCTGAATGATTTGGTTGTGGGGGTCTGCGGGGGAGTGACTTATCAGAATCTGGAAGCCCCCTTTAACAAGAGAGCCCCCAGATTCTGCCCCCCCCATGTGAATGATTTGGTTGTGGGGGTCTGCGGGGTCTGAGGGGGGGTGACATCAAAATCTGGGAGCCCCGTTTAACAAGGGAGCCCCCAGATCCCGCCCCCATGTGAATGATTTGGTTGTGGGGGTGTGCGGGGGGCGTGACTTATCGGAATCTGGAAGCCCCCTTTAACAAGGTAGCCCCCAAATCCTGCCCCCCCCTACATGAATCATTGGGTTGTGGGGGTCGGGAGTTAGCCAGGTGACCCCACCCCCATGTCTGCCTTTCATTGGGCACGTGTCATTATGAGGCGGGATCATCCAGTGACCCCCATCCCGTGTTTATCTGTCATTCGGAAATGACAATGAGAGGTAGACATAGGAGGGGGCGGGGCCACCCACTTACATCACCGGGTGACCCCCGCCTCCACATTTACCTATCAGACGGCTGTTCTTTAGTTGGCATCAGGAGCGGACTGACAACTCATGGGGCCCCTGGGGAATAGGGGATCATGGGGCCCCTGTGTCCTTACCCACACTCAAAAAAAGCATATAAAAAGGTATCAGGGGCATTTTATTGGGCCCCCTACTGACCCTGGGCCCTCGGGCATTGCCCGAGTTCTCGAATGGTCAGTCCGCCCCTGGTTGGAATCCAGCAGCCATCGGTTGCTAAGGATGCGGTGACCAGCTTGCCAACCCGCTCCTTAACAACCGGCTATTCTTCACACAGTATTTCGACCGATCCGAATTGGAATCGTTCCGAAAGTTAGAAAACGAATAAACGGAACGAATTTCAAAGAAGTTCATAGCTATGGTTATTCAGAGATTCAGACACATCCGAACCCCCCAGGAACCAAACATTCTTCCAGGTTTAGATTCGGCCCGAAACGAATTCCACGTGTCTACGTAGAGTATGATACCAATCCAATGTATTTTGGTGGCATCCTAGCAGTAGCTCCTCGATCAGGGATGGTGGGAAATCTCAAGACTTTGAACTCATTATTTTCGTTGGCTTCCACCTTGGACCGAGGCGTTGGGTCCAACAAAAGCAACCTAATATATTTAGCTGTGGATTTTTTTGCCTTTGCGATATCTAAGATTTGGTGGACCAATAATACGAAACAACATCGTGGATGTAGTCATGCAATTCCCAACTGTGAGAAAGTGGGATTTGGCAGAGTTCTCGGAGTAGAACGCCTCGGTTCTTCGAGGGAGGGTGAAAACCAACTTCAATCTTCTCACTCCACGTTGGTCTGGTGATATTTCTTTTATTTGGTGACGGAGAACCTCGGGAAGGTGCTTGGAGCTGTTTTCTGGCTTTGTGTAAGAGGACAGAGGGTCTATTTGTAGGCAGGTGGTAGAGCCCTTTAAGGTGCCTCCTACCCCTGGAAGAAGGCTTGGACCTAGGATGGAAGTGAGTCAGACTGCAGAAGAGGAAGCAGTAACATCCATCGGCTGTCCTCCTGTTCTGGCAAAGGTGGTAGAGCCCTTTAAGGTACTTCCTACCCCTGGAAGAAGGCTTGGACCTAAGAGGGACGATGGTCAGACTGCAGAAGAGGAAGCAGTAACATCCATCGGCTGTCCTCCTGTTCTGGCAAAGGTGGTAGAGCCCTTTAAGGTACTTCCTACCCCTGGAAGAAGGCTTGGACCTAGGTGGGAAGTGGGTCAGACTGCAGAAGAGGAAGCAGTAACATCCATCGGCTGTCTTCCTGTTCTGGCAAAGGGGGCTGGAGGGTCTATTTGTAGGCAGGTGGTAGAGCCCTTTAAGGTGCCTCCTACCCCTGGAAGAAGGCTTGGACCTAGGTGGGAAGTGGGTCAGACTGCAGAAGAGGAAGCAGTAACATCCATCGACTGTCCTCCTGTTCTGGCAAAGGGGGCTGGGGTGTGCTGAAGGGTCTATTTGTAGACAGGTGGTAGAGCCCTTTAAGGTGCCTCCTACCGCTGGAAGAAGGCTTGGACCTAACAGGGACGATGGTCAGACTGCAGAAGAGGAAGCAGTAACATCCATCGGCTGTCCTCCTGTTCTGCCAAAAGGGGTGGGTGTGTGTTGGAGGGTCTATTTGTTGGCAGGTGGTAGAACCCTTTAAGGTGCCTCCTACCCCTGGAAGAAGGCTTGAACCTAAGGAGGGAAGTGGGTCAGACTGCAGAGGAGGAAGCAGTAACATCCATCGGCTGTCCTCCTGTTCTGGCAAAGGTGGTAGAGGCCTTTAAGGTGCCTCCTACCCCTGGAAGAAGGCTTGGACCTAGGAGGGAAGTGGGTCAGACTGCAGAAGAAGAAGCAGTAACATCCATTGGCTTTCCTCCTGTTTTGGCAAAGGGGGCTGGGATGTGCTGGAGGGTCTATTTGTAGGCAGGTGGTAGAACCCTTTAAGGTGCCTCCTACCCCGGATATCATCAGATATCAGTGTTCTTCAGCCCATGAATACAATGTAGCACGTGGTGCTACGTGTGTCACTATTAGCCCCACCCCCTACACCTCCCCCCATCCCTTATTTTCCCAGAACAAACATGGCACCCCTAGTTGGTTCACAACTGTTGGCCCGAGGGTAAGAAGCAGGCATGGCAGCCTCTGGTCCTAGTAGCAGGAAATCCATGGCATGGAGCCCTAGAAATACGACGGTCATACACAGAATTCTCTACGGCTGCTTCAAGGAATGAAAAAAAAAAAAAAGAAACGTCTTTGATTAAAAATGCCTTCGGATTCCCACCCGGAGTTCAGCTTTAGGTTTGCATGGAAGTCGTAATTTCTGAGAAATGAAGGTTGGACGTGTGGTAGCGGAAGGTTCTCAGATAATAATCCATACAACACCTCCTTGTATTACTGAGTGTTTATAGAAGAAGGAAGAGAAGGTCCGTAGATAAGGCTCTATCTCCTGGCTCAGAGGGATGCGTGGTGTTTACACTTGGAGGAAGTTCTGAGGCTCGGTCCGTGCCTCACACCTCGCCATTGTGTAGGGTGTTTAGACTCCAGGACAGACCCCTATCTCAGGCTTTTCCTTGCTCATCCATTCTCAGGGGGTTGCAGGACGAGTCTGACAACCAGAGAGCGTAATGAAAACAAACTGTCAGATCCGTATACAAGCAGAGCAGATAGTGGGGAGCCTTGGTGCTTTCTTCACCAAATACCTGCTTGGAGTCTAGACCTCTGAGGGCAACTGGGCCATGGAGAGCACAGAAGGACCTTCTGGCCATGGAGATCACAGAATGACCTGCTTGCCATGGAGAGCACAAAAGGACCTGCTGGCCATGAAGAGCATAGAAGGACCTTCTGGCCATGGAGATCACAGAAAGACCTGATGGTCAAGGAGATCACAGAAGGACCTGCTGGCTATGGACAGCACAGAATGACCTGTTGGTCAAGGAGAGCACAGAAGGACCTGCTGGCCATGGAGAGCACAGAAGAACCTGCTGGCCATGAAGAGCATAGAAGGACCTTCTGGTCAAGGAGAGCACAGAAGGACCTGCTGGCCATGGAGATCACAGAAAGACCTGCTGGAAAAGGAGAGCACAGAATGACCCTCTGGCCATGGAGAGCACAGAAGGACTTGCTGGCCATGAAGAGCACAGAAGCACCTTCTGGCAATGGAGATCACAAAAAGACCTGCTGGTCAAGGAGATCACAGAAGGACCTGCTGGCCATGAAGAGCATAGAAGGACCTTCTGGTCAAGGAGCTTATGTGCTCACATAAGGACCTGCTGGTCAAGGAGAGCACAGAAGGACCTGCTGGCCATGAAGAGTATAGAAGGACCTTCTGGTCAAGGAGAGCACAGAAGGACCTGCTGGCCATGCAGATCACAGAAGGACCTGCTGACCATGGAGAGCACAGAAGGACCTGCTGGTCAAGGAGATCACAGAAGGACCTGCTGGCCATGAGGAGTATAGAAGGACCTGCTGGCCATTGAGATCACAGAAGGACCTGCTGGTCAAGGAGAGTATAGAAGGACCTGCTGGCCATTGAGATCACAGAAGGACCTGCTGGCCATGGAGATCACATAAGGACCTGCTGGCCTTGAAGAGCACAGAAGGATCTGACTCTGGATGGAGTACCTGGAAGGAGAAGCTTCCCATTGAGTTCATTCTGGGAACACCTTTACTCCAAGCGACACACGAATCTACAGACCAGTAAAGGGACAATAATAAACAGGAACGAGCGAATGAAAGTCCAGGCATCGATGGAGACGGCAAAATCATGGAGGAGTTAGTGTTTAGGGTACAATGAGCTGTAAATGACATCTGAAAGTTAGAAACACTCCACAGATCCCGAGCCTGGTGTAGGTCAATACATGCCCCTTTGTTAGCAAGGAACACGACATTGGATACAGAGGAGCAGAAAACGAACCCTAACACTAATCCTTACACTAACACTAACCCTAACACTAACCCTAACACTAATCCTAACCCTAACCCTAACCCTAACACTAACCCTAACACTAATCCTAACCCTAACCCTAACCCTATCCCTAACCCTATCCCTATCCCTAACCCTAACCCTAACCCTATCCCTAACCCTAACCCTAACCCTATCCCTAACCCTAACCCTAACCCTATCCCTAACCCTATCCCTAACCCTATCCCTAACCCTAACCCTATCCCTAACCCTATCCCTATCCCTAACCCTAACCCTAACCCTAACCCTATCCCTAACCCTAATAGTATCCCTAACCCTATCCCTAACCCTAACCCTAACCCTATCCCTATCCCTAACCCTAACCCTAACCCTATCCCTAACCCTATCCCTAACCCTAACCCTATCCCTAACCCTATCCCTATCCCTAACCCTATCCCTATCCCTAACCCTAACCCTATCCCTAACCCTAACCCTATCCCTAACCCTATCCCTATCCCTAACCCTATCCCTAACCCTAACCCTATCCCTAACCCTATCCCTAACCCTAACCCTAACCCTATCCCTATCCCTAACCTTAACCCTAACCCTAACCCTATCCCTATCCCTATCCCTAACCCTATCCCTATCCCTAACCCTAACCCTAACCCTAACCCTATCCCTATCCCTAACCCTA